>NW_021850256.1:600117-601459 GCF_003651465.1 Formica exsecta
AAATATTTTTTAATATAATTTATATACATTATATAATATTTAATATTTTACATTAATATTATAGATTCACACACGTTTTTTATATCTCATTGTAAATCGTTATCTAACAATAATAAAGGATTGCACGCACCTGGTGTACAATTTGAAGGTCGCTGGTTCGCGTTCCAATATTGTCTCGATAATCGATGCCCGCGCGTCGTCGTTCAGTAGAGTATCTTCCGGATATGCACACGCTGGAATTAACAAAACTGAAGGATTAATCGACATCAACCGAAATTCGTGAAGGAAAAAAAAATCTGTTTTGTATCAATTAAGATCTCGAATCGATAACCGACGATTACCTGACCAGGCGAAGATGATGGTCGAAAGGATGAGAAATTCGACGAGTGACATATCTTTGAATTGTACGCTGTGCGACACACCAGCCGTCTTCACGAGATGCACCAGATTACTACTACATTAACTTGGTCGGCTTAACGTCTCGGTCCGTCATTCATCCCGCGCGCTTTCTTTTTGTTCGTCGGCCAGCTCTCGAGAGTACGATAAGAGTGCCTAACTCATTAATACATTATTCATTACCATAGCGCCGATTTTAAAAACGGTCTTATTGGCAACATTTCAAATAATAATTTCATATTTGATGGCACGCAGTATTTATTTTTTAATTAAATAATACAAAAGAATTAATTTCAAGAAATTAATTAATATTAGAGCACTGCATATTAGCTGTAACGTTAATTTCCCTCTTCTTCTCTCTGTGAGAGATCACATTTTCAAAATATTTCTAAAATAAGTTTAATTTTTAGGAGATATATATATGTATATACTAACAACTACAATTAACAAATTAAATATGACCTATCGAAATATATATATATATATCTATATATTTCGATAGGTCATATTTAATTTGTTAATTGTAGCGATTATTTAGGAAAGAAGAGAGAGATTTGATTATTATAAAAGACTTACTTAACATTTTCAAAAATTAATGTTTTTATACTTTAAAATAAAAGCATGAACTTTTGCAATACATTTTTTTTGAATATTTTCTTTTGATTTAAGACAATGAAAAAAACAAAATTATTATTTCTTTTTACCTTTTATTGATATCATGTTAATAAAACGGTACGTTAGTCATCTGAAATTATGTAAAGTTGAAAATATCGTCACAATTTGAATAATATTGTTTGATAAAGCGCTACGCTATCAAAAAGAACGTATACACCATAGATAAAGTAAGAATAGTAGAGCGATTCTCCAATACCCTACAATCTCCCTCATTTGCGCATGCGCAGTGATATTCGCGGAACGATTGGTTCATATGATTGAATGCGAGCGG
>NW_021850256.1:601534-602655 GCF_003651465.1 Formica exsecta
GTTCAGTCTACATCTACATCTATTTTCTCTCGTCAGAAAGAAATAGAGCTTCTAATTAGATCTTTCTTCTCTTTCTACATATTCTTCAGACTACGTGTTATCTTTCTCAATATTTTATCTATTCTTATTATATCTATGACTTAACAGTTGCGTTTGTAATTGAGAAAGATGAAGAAGGACAAACAGTAATGAGGTGTCAAAATTAATCTTGTATAGCCAGTTTTAGGTTTATTTGTACGTATATTCTTTGGGTATTATTATATTTTGTTAACATTAGTTGTGTGTGATAGACTTCAAAATTATCGCTGTCATGCATATTTAACGTTGTTTTGTTAAGATGAAAATATTTATGTTCAGTGCCCATACTGTCAACACATACCATGTCGCCTGAGCCTACACATGAATCTATTCAGGAAAATCTGACAGTTTCCAATGCACTGCTAGATACGAGAATGGTGAATGATGAAGAAGACAGTGATGATGAGGATATAGGAATGGCAGGATATATGCCATTATCCCAGGTATCTACTGATGTAGATCCTATATTGGATAGGGAAGAGGTAATTTTTTATCAAGTGGCAAAAATTTTTATCATTTCTAATAAAGAAAACTTCTAAAATTAATTAAATATATTTCTTTTCTGCTTAAGAATGATGAATGGTTATCTGGATTTGACGAATCTACTCAAATATCTTCTGCTCATACAGTGGAGACCCAGCAAGTAAGCTCTTTTTTAATGAGAGCATCTATTATAGAACTATTTAGTAAACCAAAAAATTTCTAATCAGTATGTTTTTGTTTTATTCGATTTTGGAAATTCTTTTTTAATCTCAACTCAAATTTGATTCAATATATATTATAGAAAATATATAAGAGATCATTTTTCTGTTTGTTTACCAGTCTGTCTTAAACACTTGGTAAGGCACTCAATCAATTAGGATTAACATTACACTCATATTTCAGAGTTGTTCTTCAGAAATACTACAAGTTTGGTCATGTTCAGACAATCGTTCTGATATTGACTTAGATGCAACTAAGATCAAGGAAGTTAAATCTGTAATGGCATCCATCACCCTTCCGGAAACTTCAATTCCACAATGGGCATCTGCAATCTCGGAAGA
>NW_021850256.1:602679-642325 GCF_003651465.1 Formica exsecta
GGAAGAGCAATGGAAGGAGCAACTTCTTGTTCGCATTAAACAAATGCAGAACAAAGATCCATAGAGTTTTTAAGTTGCAACATAGTCACCAGATTGCATCCATACAACATACAAAAGGTTGAAATTTTTATTATCTGCTGCACATAATGAGCAGTATATATACCTGGAATTATTCAAATAATTTATTACAATGTTAAAAGATGTGAAAACATAATCAAGCACTAGTCATACATATTTTAGCATTTAAATATTAATAAAGTGTTTGATTTTTATATTAATTAGGTTAAGGAATTTTGAATAAAGTTTAAGCATTATCTCATTAACTTATAAGATATGCAATTGCGATGTGACAGGAAAAAAAAAATCAAAATGTATTAGTCATACAAATTATAAAGAATATTATTATTTTTGCTTTTTTTGTTTGATATATTGTTCGGAAACAGTTTATAAATATATGATATAGTTGGTTAATCAATAAACATCGCTCGATATGATATCGTGCTCATAGTGTCAATGAAACATACATGATATCTTATTTTAATACTATTATAATGAAATCTGAATTTATTATTAAATCGTTTACATCCCATTGCGCTTAAATCTTTTTCTTATTAATGTTTTATAGTTCATCATATATGTAATATCCATTGAAGAAGGCACAATACGATTTTATAACTCGAACTCCGTATCGATGGCAGCAGCTTTGGCTGGATTGAGATTTTTTCGTAAGGCAGCAACATCGTCTTCTATTTTTATCAATTTCCGAAATTTCTAAAAAGAAATAAGTAAGTTACAAAGTTTCGCGAGAATAGTCTATTCTTTCGCGTAATATTATATACTTCTGAGGTAGTTCCGGATGTAACATTCCAGATGTAAATCATGTAGCCCGGAATGCACAACATCGAGGAGAGACCTGCGAGCCACCCCAACAAGTGACTCCACCATGGAAATTCGTACGTGAGATATTTCACAGGAACAAACTTGATGATATTAAAGATGAAAACGCCCTATATATATATAAAGGGTAATAAAATAATGTGTATATATACATATAAATTATATTATCCTAAATCACATCTCGTCGAGACAAATTAAAAAGAGAGTCACCACGCAAATGGCAGGCGTGGTAAACGTCCAGCATATTTTCCACCAGAAGCAGGGGTAATAGCCTATCATATCCCGTATACCATCGTAAAATCGATCCACCCCGAATGCCCACGACACTGCGATGCATTCAAAGAACATCAGGAATAGCAGACAAAATCCGCTCACGGCGTACGTATCCAGGAGTTGAAACACGTACATCCCGCCCTAAATAAAAAAGATTAACGCGTTAGATCATTGAAACGAATGACTAAATTCTTTATTCAAAAAACACAGAGTTGAATAAAATGAGATATTTATTAGAAACAACAGAGATATTTATTAGATATTACGCAGTGTACATACACACATGCCAAATATATACTTACTTCCGTAACGCACAAAAGCCCGACTAGATAGGAGATTAGGCATACGATCGCGATGAATGTTTCCTTCCGTTTTCTGAGAAACCGCGGCCATTCATCCACGGCGGCGGTGATAAAGCCCTCCATGGTGCAAAACTGGAGAATACGACTTTTTTAAATATTAACATTAATCCACGATAATTTAGTGAAATAATAAATTTCGATCCTTGGATTCAACGAATCTTACATTACCTGACTATCCAATCCTATTAGAAGGAGCATGAAGAAGAATAGACTTGACCAAATCGATGCCCCCGGTAATTGTAATACCGCCGAGGGATAAACTAAGAATGCCAGACCAGGTCCTAGTCGAAATGACGGATGTAAATTATTATTGCGTTGCCATAATATTGAAAAAGATAAAGAAGATTAATTACCAGAAGCAGCTACGTCGGCTACAGGTTTCTGTTGCTCGTGGGCCATAAAACCAACTACGGAGAATATGACTACTCCGCTAAGCAGACTGGTACAAGTATTCACTCCACATACAATGAGAGCATCTCTGTAATATATATCTCGATAAATTTATTAAATTTATATAATAGACTTCACAAAACAGACTTGGATATTCTATATATTTTATGGTAAAGTGGAAGGAAATATAGAGAAATTACACTTAACACGAGATTCAGTAGCAAGCACATATGGTAGATACAATAATTAAATTTGCTGTTTCTCACACAATAGAAAAAAAATGCTTACTTATAAACGTTATTGTTGAACTTGTTGTAACTACCAAGAGCTACCAACGCACCTAAACCGAGAGCGTAAGTGAAGAATATTTGTGTCACCGCGTCTATCCATACCTATATATGGCATAATTATGAATGTAATAATTATATTCTGATCTAGCTATATATATTAATTATAAATTAATAATATAACAATATTACCTCGGGATCACCGAGTTTTGAGAGATTCGGTGTAGCGTAATATTTCAAACCTTCCACAGCACCGGGTAGCGTCAGACCTCTCATGAGCAGCACCGCCAACAAGGCATACGGGAAGAGTGCCGTGAAATAGACGACCTATTTTACATCGCGTATGTAATTCATATAGCTTTATGTTCGAAAGCGAAGAACGAGGATTTGATTCTGCAAGACTCCGCTATACCTTGCCGGTCCATTTGACGCCTTTCCAGATGCAAAAGTAGCACATGATCCACACGACCGCGAGCGTGCCAGCTAATTCCCATCTTATACCACCCACGGCTTCGATGCCAGTTGAAATCTGCAGAGTCCGTCTCCTTTTTGCGACAGAAAATATTTATAGAAAATTATTAATTAATTGAAGTATGAAAAAAACTTAGTAACTTACTCCCAAAATTCCTTGACCGGGTCCTTCAGCAGCTCATGACTCAAATTCCCGAGAGGCGTGGCGCACGTTATGTTGTTCGGCCTGTGATCATCCTTCCAGCATGAAACGTTCAGACGTTCATCTGGCGTAATGCAGTAGCGTGTGTTCCACGAGTTGTCGCACGTTCTCCAGGGTACGTCTGCGCAAAATTTATATCAGATGTAACAATTTCTCTATTTGATTTTATTATATAATCTGACGATTAAATAATAAAATTGATTAAATAATAAATTGAGTTTTTAGAGAGAAATATCAGAGTATATCGAAATGCTTTGAATGTTGTATGCTCACCAGCTCGTAAAGAAACTAAGAAATAGAAGAGTGCCCAAGCGAGGATAATGATGTAATACACGTTAGTCCAGCAGGAAAGTACGCAAGTCGCATATCCAATGCCTGAAGAAATCAACATTGTCATTACCGTGTTCCGAAAAATGTCCTTACGATGAGACACTTATTAAAACCCTAAGAGTGCTCTGTAAAATCACCTTTAAAGATTGGAGCTATCTTAAAGACACCTAAACCACCTATCGTCAGCATCTGTCCTAAGGACAACTCCATCAGGAACATGGGTATACCAGCCAACGCGAGCGCGATGAAGTAGGGCACCATGAAAGCACCGCCGCCATTCTTATAGCAGAGGTAGGGAAATCGCCACAGGTTCCCCAAACCTATGGCTAATCCCACGACGGATAAAATAAATTCGATCTTTAAAAAAAAGATGATGCTTATCGATTAGATCCAAGTCTTGTGCGGGTATTGTTTACGTTATCCGATGTCTCACCTTGCTGCTCCAGTTTCCTCGTTCCGGTAGATCGTGGACTCTTATCTTGATGATGGAGGATTGTCGCAAACATTGTATGGCTTCAAATCGGAAGTCCGACTCTTTTTCGCCATTGGAGATAATTGGCAGTTCATTACTGGTAGGTTCGGTGAAAAGAGCCTTCAACTCCTGCACGGGATTCGCGGAACTCGTTGCCGGTTTCCGCGACAGAGGACTGGTGGATCTGTCTATCTTGGGACGGCCGGTCGATCCTCTCGAAGGCATTATTTGTTGCGATGACGAAATCGCGGGATGAGATCGGGATTGAAGGACTCACCTCATTCTATTATAACCGATCGGCTGCGAATGGAGATCAGCTTGCCAGTATGTATACTTTGTGCGTACTTCGTATTCTTTTTTTTTTTATTGAAATACTAGAATGTTTATGGCATGGTTGTTGAATCAATAAAATAGAAAAGGATATAAGAATAGCAAAGGACTAATTGATAATTGTCTTATTAGGTCCAATTAGGAAGCTTTTATAACGCGACCTTTTCGTTTTATCTAGTTACATCGGCCTTAATAAGCAGGAAGTCTTTAAAAGAACGACCGAAAGTGTTACGAGGCCCCAAAAGAATATATAGGACATGACGATAAGGCGCTATAATATATAAGTAATAGATAATATTTACGGAATCTCTCGTAATATTCATCGTGGCCATCGTCGTCATCGCGCGCACACGAGCGCGAGGTGCGCGTACAAGGTGCTATTACATATAGTAGACAAGGGTCTTGATGATGACCGATGAACGGTGAATAACGAGCCACTTCCGGGAATCATAGCGTTCGCCGAATGCGTTCTCATCGTCACAACCTTGTCCTATTTTAATATTTAACTCATGGTGCCCTGTGCACATCGGCGATATGTCGTTCGTCTTGTATCGTGTGTCCCGCGATAACAATATGCGATGAAAAAACTCCATTTTTTTTTTTACTCAATGACGAATATTTTAGATGTGTATTAAACGCGATTGCTGTTAAACTAAAACTTAATTATCAAATTAAATTTTTCAGATTAATTAGCATTTAAATACGAAGGACAATGCGACACGCGAGAGAGACGGATAATCTTATTTTTACTTAATATATTTTTTTTCATATGTATATATATATAGCTTTAAAGAAGTAATAATAGATATACATCAATTGTCAAGAGAACGATCAAAAGTGTTTTCATCATGTCATTTCTTATAGAACTCACAAACGACATACATACGTTATTGCGCGATCCAATATGCGTTTTTCCTGTAAGGATCCTTTTTTTCTACTTCTCGGTATCCTCCTCCTTAATCCTTATCCCTGTATCCTCGACATCCTGTCAAATATTGCGTTTCTTCCGCGATTCTTTCGGTGCGGAACTACTTCTGGTATCTTGAGCGCAGGGGATGTAAAATTTCTGAAGGGGAGCGAAATCACCCCTTTTGTGTCAGCCGAACGTTCAGCCGAGCGCGATTTCAAGGAAGGGCCCGCGCGGATGCAGAGATTTCTGCCGTACCCCGTCACGATATACCCCACAATGACACTCGGTCCCCCTCGAGTATGAACGCACCTATCTTTCCATTCAACAAATTAATGCCACAGTGTCACTCTATATTTAGGCTCTCTCATGCGGCATGGAGAGATCAGCCGATGTATGCGCGAATCACGCCGACTGATCGTGCGATATATATGAGATATTCTCCTTTTATTATTATTATTATTATTATTATTGTAGGGACCCTTCGATGTGATAAAATTTCATCATCTCCTTAGGTAATAATATACTTAGGGATAAAACGACATAAATATACGATCGAGATCGTAATCATCAGATATTATAAGTTGAGATGAAACGTCTCGATGTTCAAAATTTCTGAAATATAATAAAAATTCGTGCAATAAATTACATGCATTTATACATAAAAATATATAGAAAGCTCAGACAAATATAATTATTTATTTAAAAGTTTTACTTAAATTTCAAATTTATATAACGCATCTTTCGATTTATAATTCATAAACATATTTAATAATTTGAGAATTTAATATAAAAAACATTTCTCTCTGTTCTCGTTCTCAAAAAAAAAAAAAAAATTATCTTTTATAAAAATAAGTTTGACTTTGTCACAAACCCAGTATAAGTTTCATAAAAAGAATTTTAGATCGCGCACATATAATCTCACTTTAAAAAATATATCTGTGCTTTTTCTTGCTAAATAAATGAAACATAAGTATAAAAAGTTACGCATTTTTCCTTTGTATTTTCTATTTTTACACAATGTTTCTTTGTTTCTCCTGTTCTCTCTTCATATCTTTTTTTACTTTTTTTTCATAATTCTCGTTTCTCGTTAAACTTCTAAAGAAACTTACGAAAAAACAACAATTATATGTTATAAACATATGTATATAATCAATTCTAATAAATCATTCTTTCTTAAATATTCAAATCTTGTAATTAACAAAGATTAATTTTATTTAATTTTCCCTCGTGTGTTACAACCCTAACTTTACCTTAATCTAATCTAACCTAACCTAACCTAATCTGCGAGATTAATTCTTTCGATATACGCGCGGCAATTGGATTTCTAGCCCATTGTAATAATAAAAACATCATTGTCGTGAATTTCGTATATACTTTTGAGATCATGGATGAATCTGGTAATACTGATGACACTATAAAAGGAGAATCACGATGTTTCGTTTGTGACGCCGAAGTTCAGGGCCGCTTTTATGCCTTAGCTACATGCAGGACGCAAAATTCACAGACCAGAGTAATCGAGAAACTTGGAGAACTGGTCGGCGAGAGGTGATAAATTTGCATTATTAATAACCCACATGTTCTATAAAGTAACGGAATATTATAAAAAAGTCATTTTTTTCTCGCAGATACATGGTTGTAATATCCGAGGACGATGTGATCTGTCGCAGTTGCGCCATTCTCATTAACACTCTTGACAGGCTGGAAACGGAAATGCACAACATTCGCGATCATGTTTTACGATTTTTAGAACAGAAATATTCTCTGGAAGACGGGGAGCTTCGAGGTGGTGGCGATAAGCCGAAACCATGTCAGCCACCACAGATCACAAAATCTAGCTCAAAAGAGATTACCGATTACAGCTGTAAACAGAATGAGATTGACCTAGAAACAGAAGGGAGAAAGATTAGCATAGAAGAAGATAGTAAGATACAGGAAAACTCTCACTCATGGTTGCAATGTGACAAGTGCAAATATACCACACGTCTCAATTCTTTCATGATGTATCATTTGAGAGATCATGCCAAGCAGAGAGCATTCTGTGATAAATGTGGATTATGTATTTCTGAGAATCAGCAGGATATAAGACACAGTTGTACCAAGATAAATAAATCAAGAAACAAAGAAAATGAGAAAGGTATGAAGAAAAAATTATATTATTGAAATAATTATTTTTTGTAATTATTATGATCCTATCGATACATATTACAGATAATTCTGACACTATTGCCAGGAATGATTCAATGAAGACATTATTTTTGGAAAAGACATTGCAACCAACTTTACCACTTACCCAAACTACACCACCGCCACTGATAGGTTTATCAAGTTGTGATCATTTATATATTTCCAATATACTACCAGCAAGTAAGTTAGTAACAGTAGAACGATAAATTATTGTTAATAAAGGCATGTTTAATACAATATTTCTATTCTAAAAGATGATCCAACATCTTCCAAGCAGTCAATGTCCATTTTGAAGCCAGTAAATATGGTTGATATTGACATTTCAAGTAATATGACAAAAAGTTCAGAATCAAATCCTGTACAAGAAGAAGAAATAAAAACCAGAAATGAAAGCAGAAAACAGATATTGACTTTAACAGATGATGGAACTGTGGAACTGGTGGAAGTACCATGCTGGAAAGAGACATAAATGTTGAATATTAACATGACATTTCATTAATTACTAACTATGGATATTGAAATTATTTTGTTAATGATTTTTATATTTTTTCATTGTTATATTCATTGTGCAATTGTCTACAATACAACCTGAATGCAAATTCAGTATTGTAACAAATAAGAAAATTATAAAAACTCTTTAATATTATATATCAAATAATTGTATTATTTATGCACAATGTCAATTTCTTTTTTTTTTTTATTTTTTTTTTTTTTTTTTTTACATGACAAACTGTATGCAAGTATATAGGTCGATATAAAAATATTAACAATGGGATCAAGAAAAAAGACCGGCATAGCCGCTCTCAGGCTTCTCTCCGCATTTATGATGTTTGTTTTTATCGACTCGGAATTCTCTTCTAGTGACATTTAAAATATAATGTTGATCCCATTGCTATAACGCTTCCGACCAGAGAGAAGTCTGAAAAGCGAGAAGGGTCACGCCAGAGAGAGGCCACGCCGTCGTTTTTTATGAGACCGTTTTCCTAGCTAATACAGTGGCGCTAACTAGACCCACTTTAGAGCCGACTGAACTACATGACCAGATTCACTTTTTGATGCCATGGTAAAAAGACCGGTTGGTGCATATCCGTGCTAAACACATTATGAAGAAAAAATGCGGAGAAATATTATGGATTTATTAATGTACATTAAAAGCTATTATAAAGAAATTTATATAAGTATATAATTAATTATATTTTCCTATAGTTTTAACCGTGTTCTATTGTTAATATTGTGTTTTTAGCATATAAAATGTTAAGAGTGTTTTTTCTATCTTGTGGAATTCCACTCAGAATATTAATTAAAAGACCGGAAATACGAAAATAATGCTTTTCTCGGGATATTTAGTTATGTATTTATACGACATTAATTTCAAAAACGACTAAAGCTCCTTTTTTTCTATTATTGTCTTTTTCACTTTCATTTTATTTAAAAATATTAATATAAAAAATATAACTACAGTATCTCTCTTAGTCTGACTCTTCCCCTTCGACCTGTCCGGCATGGGTGACCCTACCGGTAATTTATTAACGTTTTTAAGTGAAGCAAAGTTTAATTGCTTTGAGAACGATTAAACCCAATTTACGATGAATATATATTTGATCAAAAATAGGTTTTGAGAGAATCTAATTAATATAAATAATATAAACTACATTTCCCGTTTTTTACGCTACTTTGTCTTTAAAGTACAAGATCCTTTGCCCTGATTAATCAACCAAAGGCTTACTCGAAGTATTCATTGATTAATCTAATAACCCAAATGCTCCTAAAATTCAAGACAGAGTTTATGAGTTTTATTCATTAATCGGTTTCAAAGCGATCAAACTTGCTTTACTTGAAAACGCTATATGTTACCGCCGGCATAGCTCTCAGGTTCATTAGAGTACGCAAACCTCCTCACCCGGCAAATGCCTTCGTTAAGGTGGAGATACCATCGAGGAGGAAAAATGTGTGAGGATAGGCTTTTTCCTCTTTTTCATTTCTCAGGTGAGGTATTATTTTATTTTTAATACAAAATTTAATACAAAATAATTTATTACATGGAATTACACGAAAATGTCCAAAATATGCATATAATAAAAAATGTACTACAAATTGTTAGACTAGACAAGGCTTTTTAGCGCCGATTAATTACGCAATATTTATTATTAATAATCGACATACAATTATAAAGCTTAATAAATTTTATATAATGTAAAGAGTCGCGACCAAAAGAGTCATTAATAAAGTTATTAATTATCTGTAATTGTAGAAGATAATATTTGTGCACTATAGGTGCATTTTGCGCAGACTTTTAAAGAAAAAATTCAAGACGCAAAAAAATAGACAAAGTTTCGATGTACATCAACGATTAAATTATAGAACAAATTGCGATTTAAAATTCGCGAGCAAACGCGACAAATAAATAAACCGACGATATTTGTAATATTCGATTGCGATACACGTAATTTTACAATAATCGTAACCCACACGCACGTACGCGTGCGCGATATAATCACTATCATGTTATGTAAAGATATTTCGACAGACATTTGAGATTTGTTATATAGCATCCATCGCGCGATTTATTTTTCAATACGCAATTTTATACGAATGTCGCGATCAACAATAAGATATATATTCTATATTATGGATAACTGTTTTAATAGAATAAAATGGGTCTTATAAGTTTTTAAATACCGTTATAAAAAATCGCGTTATTGCCACGTTTTATAAAAAATAACAGACCCAACGATTTTAACAAGGCTCTCCCTCCGCCGGGTGATACGCTGGTTAATATCCGACAAAGAGAAGAACGATCCTAAAGGCGGGGAACGCCCAACTTGTCTTGTTTCTACATCAGTTTCTGCAAGATCAATCCGCAAAGAAAAGTTAAGTGATCCGTTGAACGTTAGAGCCGCTGCAGGAGAGAACGAATCCCGGATCTTCCGGACTGCTCCCGATAGCAATGATTTCGGTAATGAATCAACGACAGTTCAACCATTTATCTTCATTTCGCGAGATTGAAAATTGCGCGAAAAAACATGTTCTTCCATTATTAAGAAATATATCTCTTTATTGAAAAATGAATGGATATAACAATTTTTTATGAAAATGTGGTTACGAACAACTATATTTATGGATAATAAAATACATGCATCGTTATTATAGCTAGTGTTAAATGTGCGAGTACAAATAATTCTCGGGTACCAACTGTTCGAGACGAATCGAACCCGATAACAGCAAAATTTAAAATATTTCAATTTAAATAGTTTGCAAATAAAATAAATCAACATAATTTCAAGTAATTAATTCTAAACTATTTTTTCGTAACGTTTAAATAAATTAATTTGTCGATCTTTTTTTGATATCGGGGTACCCATTCCATTTGTCTCGAAGTTTTTAAATATCCGCACATTTTACGTTATATTGATATATATAATTTCGTATATAAAGTAATATTCAAAGGAATATAAAAACCTTTTGGAATAATATACTGATTTGTGCATGTATTTTATTATATTATATAGAATAGTATATATATCCAAAAACATTAATCCAAGACTAATGTCTTAGAGTAGCGGGATGTCCAGTATCTGCAAATAGTTTCTTAAAAGAAACCAAAAACTGATGTTAATATCTGAAGAAAAAAAAATATATTTTTCTTCTAAAGAAAAGTATACTGTTTAAATTAATTTCTTAATCTGACTTTAAAGAGGCGCGTGGCGCTCATCATTGTGTTACTACCAAAACCATTACTTTCAGGAATCGCCAGGAAAACCTAGGATTAATTCCAATCCTGCAACAAAAATCCCCAATTTTCAACAAAGCACCGAACTAGACGTCGCGGATGGATCTTACAAAAATTAATAAGAAATAATTCTCCACGTTAAAGATCGTTTCGACTACTTGCCGATACGAACAAACAACTTTATTAACGTTCACCTGACGAGAGGGATAGCAATCGCGTTCAAGAACAGAAAGAACGGAAAGAAAGCGACAAAAATATGTGTTTTCGCAGTGTAATTTATAAATTTATTTGACGAATATGTGATTGCGATACGGAATTCGTAAATACATTAATCAATTAAAAATAAATTATAAAATCCGTACTAATTTACTCGCGATTCTGCAATATCGAGAACAATCGTTAAATTTCGTGAATGAGAAACTAATATTTAACCGTTAATTTAACATCGAATCTTTACACTTTTATTCGATATTTTTAATACCAAAGAATTATATATATTTATAAAATTTGTAAAGTTTGAAATATATATAAAATATATATAAAGTTTCCCCATTTTATCAACGACTCTTTGGTATGAAAACACACGGTTAAATTTATGTGTGTCAGAACATTTTTACAATACATATTTTAGAAACAAATATATATATGTTAATTGTACTAATTTCTATATATTGTTATTATACATGTTCTTTTGGTAATTTTTCCTTGTAATTTACAAAAGAATACATATTTCATATAATGTACATACAATTATAATAAATACAATTTTATATAATACAATTATAATTATGTAATTTACAAATTGATGATGCTATCACTATCAAATATATATATCCAATTTATAAAAATATTTTATAATGCAAATAATTTGATACTGAAAACATTAACATACATTTGGGCTTATACATATTTACATTATAATTACACAATATATATATATATGTATTTTTCTAACATTTTTAACATAAATATATATAACAACATATTATAATATTTTATAATATTATTGTAAATAATTTTTTTAAATTTTCCTGAAAATAAATTTAAGTTGGATATTATTATTGTAATGTTATTTCTAGTTTTTTCTTTAATATCTTAATGGTTCCTACAGCCCTAACAATCCTATTTGCTGGCTGAACCAGCAGAAATTTGAGATTTGGAGAATGTCCCTGATTTAATCACGTACTCTAACCACGTGCCCTAATCGCGCGCCCTACTCGCGTGCCCTAATCGCGTGCCCTAATCGCGTGCCCTATTCGTGTGCCGTAATCGCGTGCCCTAATCGCATACTGTATACTTCTCGCTACGCATTTTGGCCAGTATTGGCCGCCTATTTTGCGTAGCCTATATCCATTCTTCGGGCCAGTTGGACCTACCTTTCGTTGCTCCTGGCCACTTTCTGGATCGATCTCTAAACAGAGATCGAAAAAGGAGATACACACTCCTTTCATCGCCAGCTATTTATTATCGCCGGCGAATAGGCGCAAGATTTTTCTTGCACTCGTAAGGAGATAAACTCCTTCTTTTGCCGAATAATTATTGTCATCGGCAGATGAGCGTAAACATTTCACGCTCAATGACGATTGTGTGATTTTACGATCGTTCGTTAGACGACCATTTTAATATAACTTTATTTTAACTGAGACAAAGCCAAGTTATCAATCAAAATTTTGATTAAAAAATTATGATAAATTATGATAAATATATAAATTTGATTAAAATTTATATATTAATATACACGCGGTGCTAAAGACGCGAAAGCCGTCCGCGGCACGATGACGGTAGTTGGCGCGATCGCGTGTGGAAAAAGAATTTGACGGAGCGTCTCGCATCACTACTTTCCTGTTCGAGTGTTGTCGCGTGAATGATAATAAATATAATAAATATTGTAAGAAAGGAATTTGTGACGTAGCGTCTCCCATTGTTACAGTACTATTCAAGTGTCGCCGCGCGAATAATAACAAAGCCGTAACATGTAAACAATAGCACGCTAATGTTTACGTTGCCAAGGCCGCATACCATATGTTATTGATAATTCGCAGCCGAAATTATTTGCGTATTATGACGTATATATAAGCGGAATTCATAACAAAATTATACAAGTATTTTAAATTATAGATCAATTATTTAATAAACGATTAATATATCACGGAGCTTATTGTTATGTTAATTACCCACACTTGCGATTCGACTATTTTATTGCGCGTTCTCAATCCGAATCACATTTAAATCGTCAAAGGCCAAATGATAAAGCATGAGACAAGATATCTTTTTTATTACTTTAAATATCGATAGAAAAATAGTTATTATTTGTAAGGATCGTAACAAAACGATAATTCATAATTTAGATTTCTGTCATTTCGATTCTTACTTTAAAAGAGATTCTTATTTGTATTTTATCAATTTGATAATAATTTTAATGGGTTAATGAGATTTTTGCGATTAAAAGGACATTTAACACGATATAATTCTGATAATTTTTACTTATTGTTAGATATGGAAAAAAATTTTTATCTAATTTCTAGAATTGGATTTGAAAATCCGAATATTGTCGCGTTTGATGTCATTTCATTCGCAAAAATCTATTAATCAAAAATAAAATTACATCTAAAAATATATAAAATATACAGATTTTATAAAAGTTTATATATATATATATTGGGTAAGGGTGGGCGAAGAGGCTTGTTCTTCGAGTGAAAATAGCGCTAAGTAAGCGGAACATATCTATTATTATGTGTTTATTTTCAAAAAAACTTGTATTAATTATTGTTTTAATTATTTATGCTTATATAAATTTGTATATAATAGCTTTTTTAATATACATTGGTGTGCACAAATGCATCCAACTAAATTTTTATAAATTAAAAAGTTATTTAAATAATATAATTAATAATTCATTAGTTAATTATAAAAAACTAATAGAGTAAAAGAAATTTATTGTAAATATTTCCTACACATTATATCTAAAAATTAAGAAAACTATTATTAAGAAAATTTATTTTATTTCACATATGCGTATATACATAAAAATATTTCAATAATAATTTATTATCGCTGTCCGTAGTATATACTAGAATGACAAAACATCACACGCTGCTAATATAAAACATAATAAATCCATAATATTTCTCCGCAATTTTGACTCACAATTATGGATCTAGCACGGATATGCACCAACCGGTTGTTTTATCGTGGCACCGAAAAGTGAATCTGGCCATTTAGTTCCACCAGCTCTAAAATGGATCTAGCTGTCGCTACAATACCAGCTAAGAAAACGGTTTCAAGAAAAATGGCAGCGTGACCCCTCTCAGGTTTCTCTCTTCTCACTGCTACTATAAAAAATATTTTGAATGCTTGATCAAACGTACAAACTAGAGTCGGTTGATTTTCATGCAAACTATTTACTCATACAAGTACGATGACTCTTGAGGAATTTAAGTGCAATATACTAGACGTACTAGAAAATGATGACTACAGAAGTTCCCTTTTGGAGAAATTGGAGACGTTCTATCGGACCTTTCGATCAAATGTCATCGCCCAAATCGAAAAGAAAGTCCTTTACGAGAAAGGTATTGTCATTTTTTAATATATTTTTACAAAAGACAATCAGACTATCGATGAAAAAAGCTCACATTATATTATTACATTTACTTAATAATAAGTTCATAATTCATTATATAAATATGAAAATCTTAATAAAGATGAAGTCTTTTTATATTATGTAGATTGCACTAACAAGAAGTTTGTCATTGCTACAAAGATATCAGAGCTACAACAGAAGATTGATACAGCAACATCTAACATAGATGCTAGCATATTGCAAGAGAAAGTAATAGATAAGAAGATTCTCGATGTGATAAAGTTGCAAGATAATGTAAAGAATGAATTAGAAGAAGCAAAAAAGCAGAAAGATGCTTTATTTTCAGAGATAATGGATTTAGAGCTGGGTGAGCATATCTATTTGTTTGAATCAAAGTTCGTAAGTTCGATATTGTGTATGGTTCTCATCTTGAAAATCTATTCTCTTATTCTCTCTTAACTATATATTTCCAGAAATTGAAGAAAGGAGAAACAAAAAATCTCAACGGTGGGACGCCATTAAACGAGCATGTAACATTTACAAAGTAAACTTGGACATGCGTATAAGTCTCCAAGAGGAGAAAGATTGCGACTACATAAAAGTTGCTTTTTTCACACACAATAATGAAACAAAGGATAAATACTTTGTTCAATTATCATACAGTGATAACTGTTGGATAGGTATATAATATATTAAATATAAATTGAGAATGAGACACAAATGTAACCGATGTATAATACTGGTAGTTATTTGCATAATATTTTCAGTTAAACATTGTGAACCAAAATTAAAGAAGGAACATTTCAACGAGCTGAGCATTGAACAAGACTCCTTTGGACATTCCAAAGTAGTGGACATTACCTTGTTCTTGTACGAGATACGAAGTATATTTCTAAAATATTACATATAAAAACTAGAAAAAATCATAAAACAATAAACACAATTAATTAATTATAAGAATTCATGGAAAGCGTATTTTATACAAAACAATATATCTTTTTTGTTCTATTCCTCCTTGTAGTATGGCTGTTATCATTAAAAGTTCAAATATTTGTTTAAATATTTATTCAATTATATGAATATCTCAGCATTACATCAATATCTTTTTTTCCTATCCTCAATTTTTATTAAATTTGTTACAAGAGTTTTCTTGTGAATATCTCTGAGATTTAAGCAAAAGATAAGATATTGGAAAAGAGAAAGTGCAAATCACAATGCAGATAAATAACTTAGATGCTAAAATTATATAAACAGATCTCTACTTTGTCTTTTTATAAGTATATATATACATATACATATGTATAAATGGTATCTACGTACATATAGTACTGCATCATTTTGCAGACATCACGAGAAATTCACTTATAAATCAATACAACTTATAAATTTAGACTAACGTACTACACATTTTTAATTACTTTTGATGGTATTATGTATGCGCAAATACTTGTGCATAATTTATTAGGTACGTAAAAATTTGATCTTAATAATACTTCATCAATTATTTCGTAGTTCTCGCGATATCTCTCTAAATTGATGCGAATCTTTCATTGAAATATACAAAATACCAAAGATAAATTAAAAATTATTTTTTTATTCCGAGTTTTAATTAATTAAGCTACCAGTCGTGCTATTGGCTGCCTTCTGCAATGTGTTAAAAGAACTTGGAGGAGAAATTCTTCCATTTAAAAATTTATAATTAATAAATTTAATGTTTTGATCTCAATTCAAGATAACGCCTTTTGCGCAGTGTTTTTTTATAAATCTTCCGAACTTTTATGCTATTTGCGATGCTACGTTTGATATTAATTATTATATAATCCAAAATTTTAAATTCTTCGATTTACAATTAGTATATTTAACTGTTACATTGTTAATTTTGGCGGAAAATGTTTTTTTCGCGGCTCTTTCTTTCGCAAATTTGTTATAGAAACGAATATTTTACATATGCCATATTTATTTTAATATTATACGCGCGAATGTAAAATAGCCGAATACTATGGCTACACCGCGGATAAACGAGCTGATACATTATGTATGCGTGGAGGCACGCTGATAACAATTCGTCCCTATTGGCACGAGTTAACAAAAGAGTCAATTGATCGCCCACTGCCAATCTGCTCATACCGGTGGGAGAAGTTAACAGATTTCATTTGCTCCATTGACCCGTCGGGAATTCATTCGCATACACATGATCATCGAGGAATTCGATTGAAGACCGAAGTCTTTTGTGAATTATTACGTTGTAGAAGCTGCGGCCGTTTTCCTCCACTTGAATCATCATTCCGCTACGTGATATATCGAAAACCTAAACCTAATGTCAGAAAGCAATGATTAGCATATCTCCGCCGCACTTCGTGCACTCGAAACACACGGACGCGCGGATACTTGAGATATTCTTTTTTTTTAATATGATAATGTTCAACGTATGATTTGTAACTATGCTATATCAAACATGCAAATGTGAATTTGGCAAAAATGTCTTACGTCTTGAATTCGCAGAAAGAAAAAAAAAAAAAATGTTTCGACGACAAGCGGATGTGAGAATGTGTTGCGAATTGATGCTGAAAATAGAGTTTTGCGAATGAATTGATACTTCGTTCAGATACGAATACGATTATTGGCTATTCTCTATATACTTCGTACTCAATTTGACGGAAAAAGGAATGCTAAATTAAAAATGGCTTAATGCTATACGTGAACAGGATTTTCCGCTGTTACAGACTATTTACAATGTAAGGGTTTCATCTATTGCTAAACGGAAAAGTAATGATTCTTTTGTACGCAATTGTACAATTCCGCGTTCACTCATTTCCTATAACGACTGCGAACTCCGTTGTATTTTTAATTTTTCCGTATCATTTCGAGATTATACTCCAATATTGGACAAACATGATCCTCACATTATTGTCGCGATATCCAACGGATACTTTTAAACATCCAAGATTGTCCTAAGCGTATCGGAGCTGTATGGATCTGTCTCGGAATTCATGATGACTAAAAAAGATGTTTTCTTCAACGATCGTACGAAAAACCGTCGATCACAAAATCGCTTCTCCATCTACACACACGCATATGCAGATAGATACATAAATACACCGCGCCCTCAAAATCGCGGAGAAAACGAAAGTTACCGAGAGTGCTCGGAATAACGTCGAATCCGTTACATTACTGCATTATTAGTGGATATCCAGAGACGGCATATCCGTTTTCGACGATCGAACTCTGCTCGTGTACTTTGGTAGTCTTTCTCGTCTTCCTCATCTTTCCTCATCCAACGAAGACAACATTCAACGAATTGTCGCACGATTTTCTCTGATACCGCACGATATTTTTTCTACACTGATCCCTCCCTTCATCGTACTTTCTCCTTTCTTTCTCTTTCTCTCTCTTTCTCTTTCTTTCTCATCATGCTGGATATGGATGCTCGCGCGAGTATTATTTTCGTATAGCCACCATGCACCATGCGGCGATGCAACTTTCTTATTCGAGGGTGGCGGCGAAGGATACATTGCCGCCGGAGGCTGCCGCCGCAGCGGCCAACAACAGCGTCGGCGGAAGCGGTGGCAGCGGCAGTGCCGATGTCAATTCGACTGCCGTCGGTGGTGCCAACGTCGTCGTGGTTGGGCAATCACTGCCGACCCCGTAAACTTTAGCGTGATTTACCTCGAGCGCGACGGTCAAGTCGGCCAGACCGGCGTCACACAGCACGGGATTATCTGCGAACAACAAAGCGTATGTGTATGTATGAGAGAAAGATAAAGAGCATAAGGACTTATGCCGCATGATGAAATTGAACAATAAGATACAAAGAATGAAAAATCTGTACATGTGAAACACGTTCGTAACGTGATACATTTGATTTTTACATTTGATTCTTTGTATCTTACTCTTGTATGCGTTACTGTCTACTCTTGCGCTATCCTCCCCTAAATTCAAGAGCCATATTATTTTGATCATAAATTAACGTAATATAAAAAAAAAATTATCTCATAAAAACGCGTGATTACTGACGATGTGGCGCCAGTTGTGATAACAAAGATTAGCCTAGCCTGTTACTCATTAACAGAGAAAGAAAGTGGTTGTCCGAAACAAATCCGAATTTTAACAATTTTTTCCACCACATATTGCATAATTTTCTCAATGCAAACTTGTGAAAAGGAGAAAGAGAGTGTTCAATGAAAACTGAGATCAAGCTACCGATAATTGGGATTGAGTACGATAGCATGGCAAAGAGAAACGATATATTAACAATAACAACAGCTCAACGCAAGCAGGCGCCGGTATACAATAAATAATTCGAGATGGCGCCGCAGCGGGGGTTATCGCGAGAAATGTAATCGTTGTAACAAATAATATGTATATAATGTCTCAGGAGCCAAACGGAGCCAGGCCATTATCAGCGAGTAATTTATTTTCTGTTCACTCTCTTCTCCTGTCCCTTCTTCTCTTTCTCATTCTCTCTTTCTTTCCTCGCTCTCCTTCTGTTTACTTGTTCACACTAGATCTTACAAGCGATATTTATTAATTACAGTACCGCATGCGTCATATATTGTTCTGTTTTCTTCGATTAATGTCTGTTAATGTCCAACAATCTAATTAAAGTTAATTGTACACTATTAACAAATTATATAGAGCAGAAAAAATTCATCAGAAAAAAAGACAAAAGTATAGAATATTATTCTTGTAGCGGAAAAACAAATTGCAGTTGTTGAAATTCGATAGAATTTATAATAAAAAAATCTTTATTTAAATTTTGTGTGTGTATGTATGTCGTGGGGTATCGTGTAAAAGCTATGTATAATTGAATGAATCTAGAAATCAAAATGGCTATTTGTTTGAGACGTTAGAATCTGCTACAATACCATTAATAGCTGTCTCACTGAGCAAAGATTTCTCTATAGGAATCAGAGTCTCGTTTACTGCAGTTAACTCGATTACTATTCATCTATGACAAATCTTTCTTATACCAGACAAATATATGGCAGACAACACTGCATATCCGTTCTTCTTTCTCTCAACAATCAACACTACTATCATATTTAGATCTGCCAGCTACTATCAATTTTAGCTAAAAATTATATATTTTGAAAAGAGATGGAAGCAACTTGCTTTTTTTTAAATAAGTGTAAAAAATTTTAGACACAACACGATGAAAATTTTACCTTTAACATTCTCTACTATTATATAACGCTACTATAAATAATCTGTTACGCACATGAATATAGGAATGTGTAGCGAAAGCGTTAAATATGATACTGAAAGGCGGCGGAGATAGACGCTTCGAGAAAGAGAGAGAGAGAGAGAGAGAGAGACAGACAGAGTTTAATATAAACTCACCTTGAAGGTATATACGTAGCACATCGGGGACCCCGTGAATCGTGCATCGCGTATTAGCCACTAGCTCCGGCATGAGAGTACGTATTTGATTCATGCTGACGTCGGCCCAACAGAGCACTGGAAAACCGCGAAAGTCCCGGCCGGACAATGTGACCAGACGGTTGTGCGACGCATTCAGTTCCTCCAAGGACGGCAGCCATGTCTAAATAACAATTTTCATATCAATACTTCACTACATCAGTACGTCGATTATCGGCGAACAAAAAGAAAGAAGCAAGATGGAGAGAGAAAGAGAGAAAAGATGACTCGATATCGCTGTTTTTGTTTACCTCTGATGTATCTTCAAGAGTGGTGAGCTGATTGTGCGAGATATCGAGCACGCGGAGCGCGTCGAGACCGCGTAAGTCGCGCGGCCCGATCGTGGGGCCCAGCGCGTTGTGACTGAGATTGAGCCTTTGTAGCTCCTTCATGCCCAGGAATAAAGAGCCGTCCAGGCTACGTAACTCGTTATGCTGAAGACGCAGATCCTGGATATTGCCGCCCGCGATCTCGTCGCCCTCCTCC
Organism: Formica exsecta; assembly: GCF_003651465.1. Taxonomy (NCBI): domain Eukaryota; kingdom Metazoa; phylum Arthropoda; class Insecta; order Hymenoptera; family Formicidae; genus Formica; species Formica exsecta. Next base: position 623,002 of record NW_021850256.1, read on the forward strand.
TCCACTAGATTCTATAAGCATCGCCAATTTCTAATCGATCGTTTCTCATTGAGTCAGATCGGCCATTATCGATAACAAAGATATTTTACACATTGACATTGATGACATTGATGAGTACCTACCTCGGAGGACGGTCTTCCTCTGTGTAATCTGGCGATTCGATTGTTGGACAGATCGAGCAGCCTGAGCTCGCGTAAGCCGCGTAAGGAAGCCAGGGAGAACTCGCGAAGTTCATTATGCGTCAAGTTCAGACACTTTAATGATCTAAGGGGATAAAGGGCGCTACTACCGTTCCCGTCGCCATCCGCGCCACCCAGGGACTTGAGAGAGTTGTGTCCGAGCTCGAGGTCCTCCAGCATCTCGGCCTCTATGAAATCGTTCTCGTTCAACTAAAGCACAAGTCAAGCGTCTCTTCAGTCTCTATTATCCATAATGTAATTTCGCGTAATTAATTAACTCGTTTGCGACTCGAATATGATCTTGATGACTTCGATCTGATGCGCGACACAATTGAACGAAAAAGTTGCTGTCCGTTTGTTCGTACGTTTCGTCTGATATAGTGGCTTGAAATCTTTCCACTAGGCGGAAGGCAGCAATAATTACATTACGTATACGTAATTGACTCAATGTACGGCGCGCTTTAGCGCGAATGAACGCCTTGACTTCTCCACCATGCCGTGCACGTTAAAACGTAATATCGAGAGCATATGCGCTCCGCGAGTTGCAATTATGCAGATTCATTCATATTTTTGGGTTCCTGAGATCCTTTTTTCTTTACAAAAAAAAAAGATTTATTTATTTATTTATTTAGTATATTAAAAGTGACAACTTTCTGTAATTTAAAAAATAAAATTTTGTTCCATGAAAATATTACTTAAATATTGTAAAACGATCGTTTGTGCACAACATCGAATTATATACGATTCAAGACGAAGTTCAGAAAGTATTTCGTGTGACATAAACGTATGGCCAAATACCTCTTGCAGCTCGTTGTAAGAGAGCTCTAGAAATTTCAAACGTCTAGCCTTCTGCAGAGTACCGTCAAGATTTCGGATCTTGTTGTGCTGGAGGAAGAGAGTCTCTAGACGATGAAGATATCGGAATTCGTTCGGCAGATGCGTCAGTTTGTTATCCACTGCGTAAAGCATTTTAAGATTGTGACCGGACGACGGTAGCTCGCCATCAAGTGACGTGAGCTCGTTAGAATTAATGAGCAACCACTCGAGTTGATTTAGATCTCTGCGAAGAAAAACAAATGGGACACATATGGCTAAATCGTCCAAGGAATCCTGTTTTATGTATTCAATGCGCTGAGCATCATCAAAGATTCTCGACTACACGATTTTAAAGGTCGTCGCCGATCGATAGTCCACGCATGGGATTTCCTTTAAACAACAATTCGCTTTTGCTAGCTCGATCAAAAATAAAATGAATTAGATAAGAGATTCAATGATTAAACGATAGTAAACAGGATGGCAGCAAGATGCTGAGGTAGCTTTCTTTCGATGCAAACGCAACTCTCATAGTTCATAAATGAATGAAAATTATGTTTTAGCCATGTGTTGCAGATTATACATTTTTTATCATCCTTGCTGAAGATTAAATTGTAGTACCGCCCATTCACATTCTCCCTTCTTCTCTACAAGAAAAAACATGAGTCGATCGTACCTTAGGGTATGGTTCAGACTGTTCAGATGATTTCTGCCGACGTGCAAGTGCTTGACTAGAGGCGGCAGCGAACCCGGGGTCATCTCAGAGATTGCGTTTCCGGCCATGGCCAAATGCTGAAGCATCGGATTATACTAGAACAGAAAAGATAGCACAAAATTGCAATATTTATAGAATATATATAAATTTAGTTTCTTCTCTCTTCTATTAAATCTTACGATATTTTCCTCTTTTATGTAATAAGGCATTTTTATTATCTAAAAATATTGTTCTTAAAATTTATCTAGCACTTGATTATGTCTTCGTAATTGTAGTAACACGCGAGAGAGTCAATGCACAGATTTAGTCGCGAATTAAAGAAGCGTATGATTCTCTTCCTGACGATCTGTCTGAGGAGTTTGAGATTGTAATCAAGCAACTTTTTACGCACTGATCACGTGCATCATGATGCACATCTCATATCCCATCGCGTCGACAAGTTCGTGACTTCACTTCCCGATCTGTTTTTCGCAAGATCTCGCACACGTGAGATCTATACGGTCATATAAACTAAATCTAATCTAATCCCCGCGAATATATACTCACCTTGAAATCATCCGAATCGATACGGCTTATCCGATTCCTGTTGAGATCCAGAGTCCTCAGCAGCGAGAGATGCAACAGGACGTGCCTCGGTATCGAGGGTACTTCGTTGTCCGCGAGACTCAAGTACTGCGTCCGATCCAGACCAGCGAAAACATCGCTATCCACGACCCTGCAAATCGCGATATCACATGCGTGTTCCTTGACTTTAAGGAAACGAGATAAGTGTTATGCAATAAACTAAGCAACATTTCCGCGCTCGCGCGACGCTTTCTTCAAAGGATTCTTTTTAAATGACATCAAGTATAGTAGTATATTTCATATTTTTCTCTCTTTGTTACTACACTATTTATCATTTGACTATATAGTAATATATGATCGGAGCGAGTCGGTCTAATGGGAATCCTGAAAAATTGGCGACGCGCCAGACATTATCGTATTCGATTATACACTTGTTAGTATCGGCTCATATACTGCGACGACTCGTTATTTAATTATTCCACGACGATAAACATGCATAGCTCTTGATAACTCGCGTGCGAAGAGGTCAGGCATGATTAAGACTTCATTCTTACGTCCCGTTCCTCCTCACGCTGTCTCGCGAGGATACTTCTTGGTATTCCTAAAGAGAGACATACAGTCTCCAAGGACCGTCATTTGTTCCTCACCTCGTCTGGCGGGATACGCGCGACAATATCATCAAGGGAGACCGGTGGCTCGTCCTTTGTGATGTTCGTAAAGAATGACGCACGCATTATTCCGAAGAAAAATAATGATACAGAGGTGAAAATTTAAAATTGAAACCAAGAACGGACTGGCCGAAATGTCGAGACACGTATCGCGTTCGTTCGCTAATCGCTATGACAGAAACATTACGTAATGATATCGGCCACGATATCCTCTGCTTCCGCTATGTACGCGACAATGTTTAACGTCATCGCATCACGAGACACGGTCGTTGGAATGCGAATTGCAAAATTTTGTCCACTTGTTATCACGTTACTTAATAATGCCACAGACGAAACAAAAAAACTTCTTACGAGAAATACCCGTATACGCTATCGCACAAACCATTTATGGGACAAATTACTGTATTATAAATGGATTAACAATTAAACTCAATGTGTGATCAACGGTAAGATTTCAGAAATGACTTATCGAATAACGTACGATCGCTTTTCCAGCAAATACGTTCCGAAGAAAGTTCAAACATTGGTTCAAACGCAATGGCGCCATGAACGCCTTCGCAAATAGTCGTTGCGGGAATTAAGATCGTTTCTTTGTTATACATACACAAATGTCTCCATTCAATGTCCGCAATAGCAGACGATGACCTTTTGCAAAGATACTGGCTGGCCGTATCGTAAGTGTGTGGCACACTTACAAACGGAGAGCACGAGAATGACACAGACGTGTACCGCGGGGGCTCTGACATTTCGCTTTGCGATTTATTCTGTTTTGTACCGTCGGCATTTTTCAATCAATCTTTGATTTCGTGAAATTTCTATAGAAATCTGTTTAGTAATTAATTTCATCAAACTTTTCTTACTTCAAATTCTATAATCAACATTAAATAACCAATCAAATGTTCTAATTTTTAACATTCAAAAAATAGAAATAATGTGACATTATGTCGATAAAAGGATGTTGATGAGAGAGAGATAAGCTGTTTAGTTAATGTTTTGAGAAATAGATGATCGAAACTATCGTTATCTCTACGCGCGCAGTGTAGTAACCGTGACTGATAAACAGTATCAGTTATCGCGCCCCCACAATTCTCTTCGTTTTCATCGATGACTTCGACAAGCACTCTTGTAACTTTACCGTTCAGAATCCGCGTTGCGCGTTAATTTCCCAGAGCCAATGAAGATCATTTCGTCACGCGAAATCAATGACGCGCAATATATCGCACTCACCCCAGATGATCGTGATTCAGCTCGAGCCGGATGATAGACATACGCAACTGCTTGAAGTCGTGGCGCGATATGTCGCGCAGATTCGAATGTGCCACCCGCAGGGTGATCTGCTGCTCGGGGGTAAACTTGCCCCTTAGCGCCTCGGCCAGCTGATCGAACGACTTCATCTTCTCGCACATTACCTCGATACGTTCCCCAATGTGGTGACCGCCACCCCCGGCATTATTGTTCGCGTTACCGCCAGTAGACGCGGCCGCGGTCGTCGCCGCGGTTTGTGCCTGATTAATAACGGGACTGGAAAACTCCTCCTGTCGGCAGGTGCACGGGCTGATTTCGCGGCGCACGGCGCAATGAAGACTCGCGCTAGCCGCGAGGCCCAGCAGTGTGTAGAGAATGCCGGACATGCTGCCGATTAATTACAATGCGTAATTACAGGACAATCGCGAAAATGGCGAGAAGAATACCGTGATCCTAGCGAGATTCGCGAAATGTGATAATCGCGCGCACCACCTCTGCGCGATCACTTTCTGAGAGAGAGAGAGCGTCCTTCTCCGTGTCACTCGATACGCACAATGTGTATGGGTTTTGCGACAAAAATCGTACGATTGTTTTTCATTAAGAGACACGAATGTTGTGCGAGATTAAACGCGAACGTTTAATCTCGCATAGCGCGGAAAACCGGCAATTGTCCGCGATATTATTCCGTGTTTAGACACTGCCACACTGCCGATCACTGATCAACACTGGCAGAAAGAATCGACACAGCAGTTGCAGTAGTAGCAGCAGCGAATGACAGCCACGTGTTATCTGCACTGTAGTTGGGTCCACATCATCTTATGGTATATAAGTTCACCGCGCCTCCCTCTTTCTCTCTTCTTCGTTGTCTCCGCGGGGACCGGCCGGGAAAAGGAAGCTTATCGTCGTCGCCAATGGACCTTCCTTCTGGCGCCACGGACGCGGCAACGACAGCATTAAGCCGCGGCGCGCCGCGCGAGACTTACTTATAGTCGTCGTGTCGGCACCCACCGTGGCGCCGCGCGAGGGTCTCCCTCCGGAGAGCTCTTCTTCGCTCTTCTTACTACTCCCTCCGTCGTACGTTACGCGCGTACGTACACCGACGAGCTCATCTTCTTTTTCTACCGGCCGCTCGCGAATGAGTGAACAGCCCAGCTCGGCCCGGCCCGGCTCTCTGCTGCTCTTCCCCTGCGTTCTTACCACTACACCCCGTACTACGCGTATTCTCGTTCCTCCTTCCCCGTTGTTGTTCGCCTCGTTGCTCCCTGTCGTTCTCTCCCTTATCATGCCCCACGGTATGTTCCTGATTATCACACACTCCCTCGCCGTGGCTACCGCGCTTACTTAAATCCAGTCCCCGTTAGGCACGCAAGGCTTTTATCTCTTTTTATGTTTGTCCCATTATTCCGGAAGTTATCCTCGCTCAAGAATGGATATCTCTCATTTTCACTCATGGACCGTGACGGATACGAAGAAGTTTTCGTCGGATCAGCTGCTTCGGCGGAGGATTCATCAACCTCTCCCTCTCGTCATCTATCGCACTGCACACACGCTTGCAGCGTGTGTTTGCACCGATAAACGGACCGATTGCTCATAACTTTTGACCTTTGCTTAACTGCTTCGCACGGTGCACGACATGAAAGAAAATATTATTATAGATAGATAATTCTCTGGTGCTCTCTCTCTCTCTATTTTTCACTCGCTCTCTCCACTGCAAAAGACGAATCATCCATCATAGACTGATCAAAGTATATCCTGTACATAGAAATTAAAGATTAGAATTACTTTCAATTTTATAATTGAAAGATTCAAAAGATTATCAAAATCAAGCTACAAATTATAGATTAAATTATAGATCCACTGTTGTTCCGAATTTCTTTCAATTATCCTTTATTACCATTGATTGATAAAAAAATGGGCTTGCATGTTGAAAACAATTACTGAAACTTTAAAAGATATATTGGAATATGTTATCGGCGATTTCATTTCCTCATTATATTTGCGTGCCAGAGAATCGATAGATCGCGTAAATCGAATCTTCCCAAATACGAAAGAATGATATGCAAATTTTTCTGGAATGTCGATTCGATGGAATCGACCGAGAAATTAGCTGTTGTCTCATCTTGGATTTAGGGGACCTCAACCGATTCATCATCGACGATAATTATTATTAATGGCGGGATCGAGGAAGCTTCGATCGTATGTCCTATCTTCTGCGCTCAAATAAACTTCAACGAGCGATTCACGATTAACACCGGGTACCTCCGGTAGCCCGGTAGCTTCTGTCGCGACACCTTTCCTTCGTTCTCTTTTCGTTATTCGGGGACCGAAACCGGTATATGTAATCTCTTGTTAAATTCTCGATATGGAAAAATTTATCTCGCTTCGGTCAGAGATCCGTTTTAATTGCCACAAATAAGCACAGAAATTATTTTAAAATATAGGAATCGAGATAATAATCGATCGAAATTACAACGGGTCTTTTTATAGGTAATGTAAAGGATCACAAGAAAAATGTTGCTCTCTTTCGCTCGTTACAAATTGGAGAGATAAATCCTAACTTCGTGTTCGTTAATCGTCGTAAGAAGAGCGATCTCGAGAGTACGCGTGTCCATGTCGAGATCGTAAGTGTTCTATCAAGGGTTTCTCTGTTCATCGTAAAATAATATCGATTACTTAATGAGTTCGCCGATGCGGTGGCGGCGGCGCTTCACGGGTCGCTTGTCATCCAAGTAAACGCCTCTATCTATATAACGTGGCTGTTTACGCGCATGATTTACGTACCCATTTATATGCCGTAACTCACCAGTGAGGTATGCCATACAAATTCTTGAGCTTGGCGCCACCTCGACTCGCCTTATATCCTCTTTAAGCTATTCTACATTGGCTCCCATGGCATCTATCTCTGCACTGGCGCCTATAATTCGCCTAATCTCTCCCGTCGCGTAAAGGTCATCAAACTGTGGACATTCCAGTGAAAAACATAGCTTTAATTTTTCACAAACATCGAGTGAAAAGAAAAAAAGAAAGAGAGAGAAAGAGATTCTGAAAATCTTTATATACTTTTATTTATTTATTTATCCGTCAAAAACAACACGATGCAAAAGAGAGAGAGAGAAAGAGAAAGAGAAAGAGAGATAGGCAAGAGACTTTCTCTTTGTCCTGCTGTTGTCCGTTACCGCTTTTATTATTGCCGCGGGCAGAGAGTAATACGGGAGCAAGGGAGGAGGATACAACACAAGCGAGAAAGGCCAGGCAAGCAGGCAAGACAAGGCAAGGCAGGGCACGAGGCACGAGGTACAAGACGGAGGGACCTAACTCCGTGCCCCTCGGTTTAACGAATGCGAGAATGCGGCCTGGCGCCAACGCACACGCGGTCGCCGCGTCGGCCGCCGCGTCACGCGCTCTCGCCTCTCTCGCCGGCTCTTTCTCTCCCTTTCTCTCTCTCTCTGTTTAATGACCTTACCGGAGTTCAAAATACTAAACTGCAACCGATCTTTCAATTCGTGTGCCCGCCTCACGTTTAAAATATACGATGAGCGTACATAAGGCGCGTCCCAGGGTAATATCAAGATATATAGCAGCTTCTGGAATACTTTGCATTCTCTATCTCAAAATGATTATTAGGGCCTTCTTTACAATCCTGTAAAATATTTCAATGTTATTTTTAAAAATACTCTGTAGTATATATCTCGTAAGTATGGTACAATAGAAAGCTTGATGATTTTACGTGAGAAAATAAAAAGAAATATAATAAAATTTGTTTCACAGTAGTTATCGGATTACGAATTAAAAATGATATATTTGAATTACAAAATAATTTCATGTGAAATAAATGAAAGTGTGATCTTTATATTTGAAGTATATCTTTCTCAGCAATTAATACGGTTTTTAATCTTTTCTTTTTAATGTGATGTTGTATCTTTATATCGTCGGCCGCGAAATAGAGTATATCAATCAATTAACTGCTGTTTTTTATTCTCTCAATTTTACTGCATATTTCCCCTTATTATTATATCATTAATATGATTTTTATGATGTAAAATTCTCACAAGCTGTTTGTCAGTTCTATTCAATTAAGTCAACTTATCAATTTAATATAGTCATTAATTTACTTGTGAAGTCAACTCATTTATATAATTATCATTTTTTACATTTGCATATACATATCTTAAAAAGATTTGTAAATGACAGTAGATTTCCTCTCTTTCTTTCTCAGTTATCAGTATCGATATAGATAAATCTTTGGCGCTCTATTTGCATCTCTATATTGCACAGCTTTGAGGTAAGCATGCAAACTTCTTTCTTTTCTTATCAAGAAACGTAAGAGGAAAGAAGCAGATGGAGAGCGGAGACAGAATAAGAAAGGCAGCAGAACGAGTATCGCGCTCGAGTATATACGATAGGTACTTCACACGCTACGTTGAGATATTGGGAGATAATCGCCTGGCGTAGGCGTTAAGAACGCTAACATAAGTGTGAAGATTAACCTTTGCTCGTAGTTGATCGCTATTGGATTTATTCTTTCGAATGTTTTCGATTAATAGACTGTTCTTTACACGACGACAAAGGTTACTCTAAAAACCCGTCCTTTTCACACACAATCACACTTTTTCTACATCTTCTTTAATTATTTTTTCGTTTTTTTTTTTTTACGTATATACTATTTAATTTTAAATAATTAAAGTAAAGTAGTGCAGTGTTGCAAAGACTAGACAATTAAATTCGGGCACAGTGTTTAGCATTACTCGATTTCTTCTCCTTTTTGTCATTTATCTCTGCTACATTTGGACAATTTTCGCATGCAATTATTCGCAACCTATTACGCATTTTTTTTATATCTTAACTATATAAGTTTTTCAAAAATTGACAAGAATTTAAATTGGATTTTATTTTGCCTTATTTTGTTTCCCTTCTCCATATATGTTTTTATTGAAGGAATAATTATACCATTAATTTCTCGAGAGCTGCAGTTGTGTCCAAACTGTATTCTATAAGAAAGATGTTTGTCTTCGCTTTTTCACGCTTTTAGCATCTGGCCTCTTTTTCTCTCTGGTTCGTTACGTTTGCACGGCGCTGCGCGTTGACCGCGAAAGGGGTAAAAAAGAAGCTGTATGAGAGGATTAAGTTAAACGCATACTAACGATCTAAATCTAGATGGGCGTCGTTTAAAACCGTCTCGTCACCGTGTCGCGAATTTGGCCAGCTTTTTTCCGCTTCTAAATTGGACTATGATGGAACGCTTGTTGTACATTCTTGTTCTCTATTTCAAACCGTCCTTGTTATTCGCAGAACAATTAAAATTTCAGCTAACAATTATCGAATATACGATAAGAAGCGATATTGAAAAACGTGAGAGAAGAAGCTTTCGTTTAAACATTCCAACTCTTTATATCACACAATTTTTCTTTTTCTTTTTTTTTACGATAATTGTACTTGTGGATGTACAAGCTTTATATAAGGCATTGAAAAATAAAAAGAAACGTTCTTTATATGTGTCATTTGTATAAATTTCACGCGTATTATGATTAAAAGATTACGTCCATTAAGAATATCATATACTTGCCATCGGGCAATATCCACTAAAGTGCCTCAACAATGTTGAGAGCCTCTGTGACGAGCGTGTTTACGATAGGATTTAAAATCGGCTCCCCATCTCGTGCCTTTCCGCCGCGGCCACGGCCAAATCCCGGCCGAAGTTTTCACTTTTATCGCTCTTATTGGGTCTTCTTTCTGGACAGACAGCGGAGTTGCCTCGCCCGTCGTGGTAACGGGGGATAGGCGAAGGGAGGGGAGCGTCATGTTTCGTGGTCCATCGTCGCGTCGGGGCGCCGGGTGTCCCGGACAGGCCTCCATCACGAGATACATGTAGGACGTATGTGTACCCTCACTTCCTGCATACGATATCAAAACATCATTAACATTCTTTTATGAATACACCGTGCATATGCAATTTCTCCTTTTTGTGCCGAGGTGCATATGTATATGTACATGTGCCCTCAATGGAATGCAAATGCTGCAAATTATCGTAAAAACGCATCGCATAATGTTTTTATTGTATGCATAAAAAATATAGCATTTCTTTCGTTTAGAAAATTAATAAATTACATAAATAGTGAAAAAAGTTTCTTTGAGAATCAAACAATTAATTTAATTTTTCTAAAAGAAAAAAATTAACTGATCTGCATCTTTTTCGTGTGTGTGTGTGTGTATTGTAATAAAGAAATAAATTTTTCTAAATTTTTAACATTTCCCAATTTCTCCTAAGGATGAAATCCGAAAAAAATGGCAGTTAAATAAGGGATAGGCCAAAAAATTTTTGACTCTATTGCAAGAAATTCTAATTTTTCCACAGATCTGTAATCCACAAATACATTGTGCCCGTGAACCTCTTGATAGCAAATTAACCAACTATGCAAAAACAAACAGCTCATAAGCAATCCGTACAAAATGTCATTTCATGTAACTCAAAATATTTGCTTGCCTCTACAAATTTCAAAGTCCTTGGTAGATATACAAACGCTGATCCTCCAATTTTTCGTAAAACTAAGCACTTTTCTGTTTTTCTTTTATCGAATATAAAATAAATACATACACATACGCGCGAGAAAAGAGATGAACTTTTAACCTAGAGGCTTATATCCAGCTTTAGGCTTGGGGAAGAACTAAACTCCATTTTGCGTATCGTGGCGTCATCTCTTCATTCAATCTTACACCACGGTGATATAATTGCGCGATATCGATAGACGGTGATGCGATCAACGTTCACTTCCGACTTGGAGACTATCGCTATCGCGTGTATTGTCAGCACTCGCTGCATCGTTGATAAAGCGCATTCTGGGTAAAATAACGTGTAATCGTGTCCTCCTCTCATTCCTCCCGTCATTGGACGACATCGTACATACATACTACGTTATGAGAGCAATGAGAAAAAAGTGAACGAGGCGAGCGAACAATGTGGTGAACGAGTCGCGGATCAGTATTGTGCGATTTGCAATTTTTGCACATCCAGGCTTCTCTTCCCACGATCGACCCGTGTAAATCGGAGCTCGCGAGCGTGATCAGTTTTCCAATTTTCGTAGTGGGATCGAAAAACGAGCGATTCACTCGTATCGTATCGTATCGCGTATTTTGCGTGTAGTCTCTGCATATCATAATTCGCTGCTGTACTCGTGTACATACTTACGCTGAAATCTCGAAGTTTCTACATTTAGCCTGCGACGCGGCACGCCGACGACGATGATCGACCTAACAGTCAAGACCTTGGATTCGCAGAATCACGTCTTCTCCCTCGAAGACGACGTAAGTACCGCACTCTTGTTCACATGTCGCGAATAAACAAATGCCATTATTATTCTTTGTTTATGATTCGTCCAAATCTCCCGATGGATATAAAAAAAAATTGTATCGGTATAAATACATTTAAAATATTATTTAAAGTGAAATAAAATATTATTTTTACAAATCATAAAATTATATTGAGAAATCTGATATAATAATATTTAGAAAATATATACAGCTTATGCTGCTTATGTGCTTGTATTAAGCGTATTATCTCCCATAAGTTTTTTTTTTTTACACTTGTACACGTTTCATTATATAATATATCTTTGCAATTCTCCTTAAAGCAAATCACAGTGCGTGGCTTTAAAGAACATATAGCAGAATCCGTTGCGGTACCAGCCGATTCGCAGAGGTTGATTTATTGCGGACGAGTGCTTCAAGATGACAAGAAATTAAATGATTATGGTACATATATACATATTTGCTTATGTGCAATAAATTACTTGTTACAAGAATAATATAATATGATTATCATGTATATTGATATAATGTAATTCTTCAGATGTCAATGGAAAAGTCATACATTTGGTGCAACGCGCGCCACCCCAACCGGGTCAACACGGCAATGATGGTGGGCAGACACAGGGGCAAAACAGACCAGGCTGGCAGAATTCGCAGAGATCGCATTACCGTGTCACACGCACTCAGATGCATGGGAATGCAATGTATCTGGGTGCCATGTCAGTGCCGGCGGAGATTGTAGAGGGACATGGTAACATTCTAGTTTTTACTAAATTCTGTCATATGCTAGTCAGTTTCCTTAATACATCCATTGTTTAATTGTTCCTCAGGGATACCACAATTGAGCAACAGCTTATCAGGCAGCCGCTTGAATCATGCAGGTCGCATGCTTGATCGCATAAATGAGTTGATTGATCGGTTAGATGATCCCAGTGCTCCTCTGCATCCTACTCCATCGGAACTTAATCAATCGACGGCACAGCAACAGCAACAATCGCAAGAACCAGAAGTGGAGCAAAATGAGTAAGTTAAATATACATTCAGATTGTTAGATGGATTTCTCTGTGTAGTGTAACAGTAATTTGTACTTTTTAATAACTTCTACAGGAACAGTGATGCCTCGAGAGATGACAGTGGTACCAGACTCGCAGAAGCAGCTGCAGCCGCCATTACGGCCGCGTTATCCGCGGCTGGTGCGCGCGCGGTCACATTGTTCAGAGGTTGGTACATTCGCGAATCCAATTTGATTCAGAGATGTGATTTTATATGTTGCATTAACTGCTCAATAATACATAGGAAGCAATTATAATGGTGGAAGTACGAGATCTACGAGCGATACAAATGAAAATCAAAGTGATGCACAACCACAATCGCAGTCACAATCGCAGTCACAATCGCAATCACAATCGCAATCACAATCGCAATCGAATCCACAGACACAAATGCCGCAGCAGCAGCAACAACAAGGACAAGCAACTACAGACACGGGGGCCGCATCGAGTAACGCTGGACAAAACAGGCGTGTTCAGCAGCAAGAGTATATATCTCAGTTTAAATATTTCATGTTAATGAAATGATAATTAGCGTGGATGGATTTTACTGTTAATTATTTTGTTTTTAGCCTTCCGCGACCTCCGCAAATGGCAGAATTATTGCAGAGACTGAATAACACTCAAGAACGGTTGAGACCGTATTTGGAACGTTACTGCATGCTCACGCTTCTCGATCCTTTATTGCCGCCTGGGGTAAGTCAATTAAAAGCCTCCGCATCGATCGTCAAACCCAAGTCAATTGAAATTTTGCTTTTATAAAGGCAATTTAATTATTGTTTAGCCCGGGCCAAACACTGTAGAAGACAATCAGAGAATAGTGGACGGGGTCAGCGAAATTTTGCACCTTATGTCTCACAGTTGTCACGCTCTAAGCGACATTATCATCGACATGAGTCAACCGCCACCCAGAAATTTGCGCTGCCGACCGATAATAGTACAGCATTCGGCTATCTTACAGCCTGGTATACCGATCCAAGTAGAAGTGAGCATATTGATAAAAAAATAGAAAAATAACCGTAGGTATATCTGTTGACATAAGTAATATTGTTACAATCCATCTTTTTTTATCTTCTACAGGCTCACATTAGTTTGAATGGTCGTAGCGCTAATAATAATAACAGTAACGATGAGTCGACCGAATCCGGTAGTCAGCAGACGCAATCGGACAACGCAGAATCAGCAACATCGTCGCGCGTTAATACAGAGGAAGGCAGTCAGGAACGAGAATCCGATAATACGCAATCGCAAGGAGAACGGTCGCAACAAGAGCAAAGCCAATCGCCTTTCGGTACATTTTATATTTTAATACGATTCTATAAAAATGTTAAACAAATATGTCGAAACATGCGTTCGTTTTTCCAGATACGGTATTCAATTTACCGAACAATGTCGAAGTATTGATGGAGGTTAGTTCCGAGAGTAATATAGATGGTGGATCTGGCAATGAACAGAACACGGCAGGCAATGAAAACAACAACAATGGTAACACCCGTAAGTTAATAGTATATGTTAATGCATCTTGTGTGCGAAAAGAACAATTTTGCGCCGTTGTGTGTTTTCTATTTTGCAGGCAGGACAAATGTATTTCCGTTCGGCTCAGGTCCGCCGCCGTATTTCATGCGAAACTTTATGCAAGCTGTTGCCGGACATATGGTGCATGGTGGTATCACTACCACGACTATAAGTTCGAGAAATCCACCCGTTACTACTGTTGGAACGCAACAGAGCGTCTCTACTTCGATGGACAGCGGAAATACGAATACCGGTCAAAGCACTCAAGCACGGTATAATAACATCGGCTATAATATTATCGTAATGCTATAAAATCACCTCATAGTTATATCATATGAGAGAACAATATTAAAAGAACAAATATTCTACACATACAAATATGTACGATATGCGGTATAAATTATAAAAATTCTATAATATAGGAGCAATACTGGTACTCATCCTACTACCGCCACGCAGACTCGAAGTACGTCGCGGCCGCACGTGTTTCATCATCACGCGCATCCCGTTGGTCTCGGTATGAGCATCGGACTAGGTCTCGATTTCGATCCCTATCTTCCGTGTAATTCTCATCATGTATATCGTACTCCAACGAGCACCGCGTCCAGTACTACGAGTGGCGTGACAACCTCTTCGCAAACAACGCGCACAGCATCAGCAGCCACGGCGGACGCTCAGAATCAAACGAATCAAATCGGTAGATACGAATAGAAATTTTTTTTCGTATAAACTTATAAATAAGAGAAGATGCGTTTTTCTATACAAATTAAAAAAATATTTTCCAGCGACAACTTCGGCTACAACTAGCAGTGCCCCTCCAACAAACGCAACATCGACGGCAAATGCCGAGACGGCTAGCAATAATCCTTTCGTAAACTTATTGCAACAGATATTAAGTCAGTCGACAGTCGGTCAATCACAACCCAACATCAGCATCAATAGTAACGGTAATAAATCTAAAAGAATGAATCTAGAATATAGAGAGAGAGTAACGGACGAGATATTTACTTCGATATCGACATTGATTATATTGCAGCTCCAAATTTGGTAGAAAATCTCGGTAACATAATGCAGATGCTCGGTAGCAATATACATGTGGGATTCGTGAGCGACAGGTATGTCTAATGTCGATAAAAAAATTCAAGAAAGAATCGTTAATTACATAATACTAATTGCATAATTCTTTTAATAATCAGTTCGAACGGAAGTGCTCTGACTTTAGCCGATTTGTTCGAGGGTGGAGGTCTATCTATGGATCTTTTCACGTCACACGAATCCGGCAGAGAAGAAAACTTCCTCATCGATCTCTTCGTATTGCTGGTAATTCGTCACTAAATTATATTTGCGCGTATCTATTACGCAATACGAGATGATTTGTTTTGGTATTAAAAAAAAACTGTATATAGGCACAAACTATGACTCTGGATGGGTTGATCAGGCTACGTCTTGGTCAATGGGAGCCCATCGCTCGTCTTCGAAGACCACTACAAGAGTTCCTACAGTACACGTTTTCGGACGCCTCGTCACCGGATATTCTTCAAGAACAAACGATCGAGCGTCTACTTTCTCAACTACGACCTCAGATCCGGAATCTTTTGGCATCCGAGGAAGACGCCAGCGGCAGGAGCGGCTCTCGCGTTGACATATGCGCGACTATCGAATCATTGATAACTCGCCATGCGAGAGATATACTTAGGAACTTATTCGACAACGGTTAGTATTTTAATTGAAATATGTACCATAAAATCAACAAACTTCTCGAACGCGTTGGTTTTACAGAAGTCGATGATGCAAGGTTCGGACAGGAAATACTGAACATCCTAATTAATCTGTGTAACCAATTCTGCACGGTGCTGCGGTACTCACTGCGCGGCGGTCAAGCTGGATTGGAAGCAATTGCGACGCGTTTTGTGGTTAGATTTGCTCCTCTTAAGCTATATATAATTATGTAAAAAAAAGTTTATTCCGTCATATTAATATAATTCGGTTGCTTCGTTATTAGGGCGACTTGATGGATGGTGGGAATCCCGCTCTTCTTCAGTGGATACTGAATGGATTTATCGCCCATCTTCGTACTTATTTTCTACGCGTGCCGCAACCGCCGGATTCAGAGATCATACCGCTTTTGGTTTACAAGGACGCATCATCCCAGCAGTCTTCAGTATCATCGGTTTCAACGCGCCAATCCACCCAAGCACAATCGGAAGATGAGGTAGCCTATTATTCATTTCATTCGCGCTTTTACTTTTTTGTCATTGTATAATGTAATGCAGCAATACAATTATATAATTCTAATGATATGCATATAGCCGATGGAAACGGAAATTGTGGAGCAGCAACAACCGACACTCGAAAGCTCGATACCTGAGGATCGAGAAGAAGTTCCGGAAACATTCCCCGGGCACGAAGCTTTACCTTCGGTATGTCGAATATAAATAGAAAAAATTCAAACTAAATATTTTTTATGAAAAAATGAATTGATTACAACTCTCTTTTAATATACATTTATATATAATATTGCTATTTTTGTAACGATGACATTGGATTGAGATTAGCAATATTTTCGTAGGACTGGGTACCAATTATTGCTCGCGATGGTGTGAGACAACGTCGACAATTGCAAGGTGCAACGCCAAACGGAGGCGTAACAACATTTAGCGATGCATACCTGGGCGGATTGCCGAGCAAGCGTCGCAAGCTTATTGAACAACAAAAACCGCGATTATTAGTTAGCCCGACGCCAAATCATCACTCGACGATAGCGGCGTCCATGGAACGGTTGGTCAGAGAGGGGGTCGGCCACGCTGGCGTCGAAGAAGTCGAGGGCGCCGCCGTGGCTGTCGCGGCGGATCCTGCGGTGCGACGCGCGTTCGGTCAAGCGATCAGGGATTGTTTAAACCCGTGCCGATATGGTACGCCCGACTTCCCGGATCCGTTGCGCTTCCCGAACGCGACCAAGTATTTCGCGGAGCAGGAACGCCCGCCGAAATAATAGCTAACAGAAAGATATAGCATCGTACTTTGATTTACGGATTACCGGATTGAAGGAGATATATTAGTCTAAAATTCGACAACGAATAGGCGGCTGTCGTCTTGAGAGAATCGACACGCAAGATTCGTCTTCGTGAACATTCTAGTTTTAATGACTATCCTAAAAAAATAGTAAAAAGAAAATTATATGTCGCGATTCTCTCCCGAATAAATATCTCCGACGAATCTAAAATGGCTGATCAGTACGCGGTGCATACAGACGTACCTATTTATCTACCTACCTACATATTATCCATATGCCCATATCAATGTCTCTGCTTTAATAGAATTACCATCATTACTCTTCGGCTTAAGTTTGTAATTGATAAATAAAGTAACATATTTATAGGGTGTTCTCCTTAAATCAAACTCTTCGTCAAATCTTTGCGAAGGAAAAGCCAACATTGATTCCATAAAGGAATACAGACATCCTGTATATACATAAATGTAAAAATGTTAACTGTACATCTCTATTTATGAGTTTACATATGCTAGTTAATTCTCTGTTGTCTTTTCCACTTGCAAATCTCGATTATTCCTTCTCGTTAAATTAACCATTCCGAATTTCAAAGTAGTAAACTTGGTGAAGCCGAAGCAATTGTAATAAGGAGAATAGGTCGATTTCGTTACAGATTTTTGATGATCACAATGGTGAATATGACAATGCAACATTTTATTGAAAGTGATGCATTGCAAGTCATGATAATCTTATCAGATGTTTCGTGTAAACAATTTTCGATATACGCGATGAATAGAGGACATTTTCGGATCCGGAGTCTTTTTACGACGCGCGTATTATACGTTTATTTCGCACGATGAAAATAACAAGCAAATCGATGTGTATAATGCGTGATTATGGTAACATATATATCAAATAAGTTTAACCATTCTAATAATCAAACAGTTGTACGAAGAAAAAAAGAAAATAATAAAATTGTGTATCCCTTTTCCTCCGAGTTACTCTGTTCCCTCGGTTGTTAGTATATAACAAAACCTTACCGAATAACAAATAATCGCTTGACAATCATTCACAATTCAAAAGACCACTGTTGCTAGAAATCATCATGACTCTCGTGGCAATAATAAGAGTGAGTGCAGTTCAACGCTTAAAATTAACGTCAAACATCCTTTTGAAAGCTAAACATTATATGAAATGATAAAACATCGATAAATAATTACACAATAATTGTAATTTGTTAATGTTAAATATGCAAGTTTCACAACAAAGCATTTGTGAAAGAATTGTTTTTTCTGCATTATATAATTTATTTTTCATCTATTTTTTTTTTTTTCCTATCGTTAATTTACCGAGTAATCGACGCCAATTACGGCAATAGAACATGTCGTGTACTATCATGTGATACTATATGACATGTGTAACATCTATAAAACGAAAAAATATGAAAGAGTGCCGCCAATTATACGCATGGCTGACTATCACGAGAAATCGGACTGTTCCATTCGATCCACCTCCCCTGCGCGAACTTGATACAGCCGATTAAATTTTCATAACCGCGCACGAGCATGGAAACGAGTCGTGCAATTATCGAGATCGTAATCGGGAGAGGCCGTGACGAAATATATGCGGAAAGGGAGGTGGTTCGCGATTTTTAACTCGTTTGCTTCATCGTCGTCACGTCTGAGCGATATCACTCGAACGAGCTGTTCATAAATTCGATTTTGAATATCTCTCCGACTAATAAGGAAAAAATTTATCCGTTCCGCGCAATCTAGAGAGAAAAATCTAGATTTGAAAAATTTCCCATCGATAATCAGAATGTTTACAAGCGACGATGAGAACAACGTCGGGTAATTTAATTTCCGCGAGAGATAACTTTATCGCGGTCACTTCAACTCTGAGAATTCTTAGATCGTTGAGATATCAGATTCCAAAGTTTCATAAGTCATAGGTATGTGGTAGGTAGACAGGTAGATATGTGAGGTAAGCAATCTTTAATCACCGGCGAGATATTATCGCGATTGAGCGATAGCGCAACGATTAGACGCAAGACAATATCCGTACAGCGTAAAGCGATTTTTTGTCTTCGATTGTTTGCGAATCGCTCGAAATTCTTCCCCCAGCGAATTACGAATATATATGTACGTACACATGACGTAATACATATCTCCTTTTTTCTTGATCGCGGAGGAAAAGAGGAGAGGGCGATTGTTACATACTTAAACGAATGTTGTTTCGACTGGTCGTCGCTCCTCTCCTCTCCCCCCTTCTCCCTTCCCCCCCCC
>NW_021850256.1:642588-643949 GCF_003651465.1 Formica exsecta
ACCCTTCTACCGGGATACGACATCGTGGAACTATTACGAGAACCGATTTGGGAAGGAGAGGCGTCGGTATTAATTGGCGGACAAGGAACACGGTGGCGGCGGCGACGATGTTCGTCGTCTTCTAGCCACTTCTTCGAGGGCGTTTTTTCGTGTTCGTCGCATGGTGACGACGAAGACGACGACGTTCTCTCATTGCAGCTCTCTTTCCGCGCTTCGAACAGAAGAGACCAACGGGAATGTAGCTCACTCTTTCTCTCTCTCTCTCTCTCTCTCTTTCTCTGTCAGAGTATATCCTCGACCGCGTATACCGCGCGTACACCACGTACCACGTATACCGCGTCCACACATACGTACACGCCGCGGTCGTCGCGGGGAAGAGCGCGTAGAAAGGTATAATAAAGGTAGGGTAGAGTATACCAAGTCCGCACGGACTTGACGGTCGGCTGTCAAGCGTCGCGAGAGTCGCGAGAGCATTGGTCGGCGAGCGGCGTTCTTCCGGTCGTATTGGCCTTTTTCACCACTCGACGACGCCTCTTTATTCGGTTCAGGGCGTTCAGGGCGATTTTTATGCACGCAGGTTGGCCGCGTGGCGCCGAGCGCGGCTCTTATAGGCGCATCTCGCGAGTCTCGAGACTCAGTCCGCGCGGACACCGCCGGACTGCTAGTACCGTCATCGTCGTCGCTGCTGCCGCTGCCGCTGCTACGAGGCCGAGGTTAAGACGCCTTGGCAATCAAGTAGAACCTCGGGCAAGCAGGGCCGGGCCGGTTACGGCGTCGCATCGGTACACGAACAGAGAGAAAGAGAGAGAGAAAAAGCGTACACGAAGGCGGCCATATTTAGAGAAGGAAATCAGCGAAGAGCATTTCGCACCGCGTACCACCGAGCTACTTCTCTTCTCTGCCGCCCTCCATTCCACCACAACGACGACCACCACCACCACTACCACCTTATCGTCTCGCTCCCGTTCCCCAGCTTCGGTTCGATCCTCCACACCCGGGGGCTCTTTCCGCAGCCCGTCGCTCGGATGGATTTGACGGATGAAAAGCAACCGGTCGTGTTTTTCTCGCCCGCATTCTCTCCGGTAGCTTTTCCGCCGCCGATACTTCGCCGCGACGAATGTTAACGGGTAAGGGGGCGCGAAATAAGTCACGTACGTTTTTTACGTATAACGCGGCGCTCCGGCGCTAATAACGAGTCGTCCCTCGTCCCGCCGTCCCTCTTCCAAGCGAGAGAAAATGCTTACGGACCTTTTTTTCGCGCGCAAACGTACACACGCGAACGTCAATGGTATATACGCGCGCGTAATCACGCGCAGAGAGAGATGGTTCGGAGCGGAGCTTTCCGAGAGGATTTTTTTTTT
>NW_021850256.1:644151-651316 GCF_003651465.1 Formica exsecta
ACCCTTCTACCGGGATACGACATCGTGGAACTATTACGAGAACCGATTTGGGAAGGAGAGGCGTCGGTATTAATTGGCGGACAAGGAACACGGTGGCGGCGGCGACGATGTTCGTCGTCTTCTAGCCACTTCTTCGAGGGCGTTTTTTCGTGTTCGTCGCATGGTGACGACGAAGACGACGACGTTCTCTCATTGCAGCTCTCTTTCCGCGCTTCGAACAGAAGAGACCAACGGGAATGTAGCTCACTCTTTCTCTCTCTCTCTCTCTCTCTCTTTCTCTGTCAGAGTATATCCTCGACCGCGTATACCGCGCGTACACCACGTACCACGTATACCGCGTCCACACATACGTACACGCCGCGGTCGTCGCGGGGAAGAGCGCGTAGAAAGGTATAATAAAGGTAGGGTAGAGTATACCAAGTCCGCACGGACTTGACGGTCGGCTGTCAAGCGTCGCGAGAGGGACGCCGGCATTGGTCGGCGAGCGGCGTTCTTCCGGTCGTATTGGCCTTTTTCACCACTCGACGACGCCTCTTTATTCGGTTCAGGGCGTCGCCGTGCATTTTTATGCACGCAGGTTGGCCGCGTGGCGCCGAGCGCGGCTCTTATAGGCGCATCTCGCGAGTCTCGAGACTCAGTCCGCGCGGACACCGCCGGACTGCTAGTACCGTCATCGTCGTCGCTGCTGCCGCTGCCGCTGCTACGAGGCCGAGGTTAAGACGCCTTGGCAATCAAGTAGAACCTCGGGCAAGCAGGGCCGGGCCGGTTACGGCGTCGCATCGGTACACGAACAGAGAGAAAGAGAGAGAGAAAAAGCGTACACGAAGGCGGCCATATTTAGAGAAGGAAATCAGCGAAGAGCATTTCGCACCGCGTACCACCGAGCTACTTCTCTTCTCTGCCGCCCTCCATTCCACCACAACGACGACCACCACCACCACTACCACCTTATCGTCTCGCTCCCGTTCCCCAGCTTCGGTTCGATCCTCCACACCCGGGGGCTCTTTCCGCAGCCCGTCGCTCGGATGGATTTGACGGATGAAAAGCAACCGGTCGTGTTTTTCTCGCCCGCATTCTCTCCGGTAGCTTTTCCGCCGCCGATACTTCGCCGCGACGAATGTTAACGGGTAAGGGGGCGCGAAATAAGTCACGTACGTTTTTTACGTATAACGCGGCGCTCCGGCGCTAATAACGAGTCGTCCCTCGTCCCGCCGTCCCTCTTCCAAGCGAGAGAAAATGCTTACGGACCTTTTTTTCGCGCGCAAACGTACACACGCGAACGTCAATGGTATATACGCGCGCGTAATCACGCGCAGAGAGAGATGGTTCGGAGCGGAGCTTTCCGAGAGGATTTTTTTTTTTTTTTTTTTTTTTCCAGTCCGAGTCTCATTGCCGTCCGTTGTCGCCGTCGGCGTCGATTCGAGTCGACGAAGCTCGAGAGAGAAAGAGCTGCTCGAGAGCTTTTCTCGCGTCACGTCTACGCCGAGCATAACGCGATTTCTTCTTTGCGATTGCTTCTTCCCCTCCGTCCTATATTTCACAAAAGCGTGCATACGCACGCTTCCATCATTTTTTTAATATGCCATCCGGAGATCGCGATTCTTATTTATTTCGCCGCAGACACATCATCGACGTTCGACGACGACGTTCGTACGATTCGAATCGGCGACACTTTGGCTAACGGAAAATCATCTTAAAATTGACCGAAAAATCCGCAGTTCGATAAACGTGGTAGACGCGTTCTTACTCACATACGCGTACATTTAGAAATGATAAATACCCGGTGCGGGGAACTCGAGACGAAAGGAAGAAAGCTCCATCGATCGACCAAAGCTCGCTCGTGCGATAGGGAAAATAATTTCGGAAACGGGAGCATTTGAAAAGCGACAAACCGGAAATATCGCCGAGAGAACGCTCGACGAGTTACATCTCGCGTTCGCACGCGTATGCGTCGCGACGGCTCGTGTATCGCGCGCCGATTTACGACCGAGCCAATCGGCAATCGTTACAAACACGCTTGGCAAGAATAATGCCAATTAAACACGTTTTTCGACGAGTCAACTGCACGTCGCGCGACCGCGCGTATCCGGTTCGTCGACGAGAGCGACAAAGTTTTTCAGCTCGAAATATTTTCCAGAGCGAATCGTGCGTCAGCCAAACGGACAAGCGCATCATCATCGGAACCGAATTTGCACACGAGTGACAAAATATCTTTTTAATATTTTTATTACACATACGTTGTGTAAAATATATGTATAATCCCTAAAAACTTATCTTTTTCAAAAAAGGTAAAAAAAAGGCGCCAGTTGTGAAAAACTGCTACATATATTTACAAAATAATGTTATTTTAAATCGCATAAAAAACTGTTTTACAAATTATTTTAATTAAAGTAAAATATATCCTACAAGAATAATGTGATATCAAAAAATAATTAATAATAAAAATAATTTATTATAATAATAAAGTTAAAATAATTTGTAGAACAGTTTTTTCTATTTAAAATAATACTATCTTATATTGATTAAAATAACAATATTTTGTAAATACATGTAATATAGGGTTTTTCACGACTGGCGCATGTACTTGCCGTTTTCTTTTTACCTTTTTTAAAAAAATAAGATTTTAGGGATATATATTTAATTTTAATTATATATTTAATTTTATTTGAACTCTCTCTCTCTCTCTCTCTCTCTCTCTCTCTCTCTCTCTCTCTCTGTTTGTTATCACAAATGATAGTGATGTAGTTAATTCGCGATAATTGTCGCAAAAGTGTCGAAAACCCGTATTGTGATGCTTGTAGCGAGCGAAAGGACTCGATAACAATGTGTATGATCGATACTAAAGTCCGAAAGTGAATATTGACCGATAAAAGAAATCGATAAGATCGATAAACGAGAGAGTGAGACGCATTCTTATCCCTATAAAAATAATCCGGATAAGTAAAGATTGAACACATTTCGAGCACGTACGTACATATCAAGAATACTATATCGCTCTGGATCCGTTTATACAAAATATTATACTTAATATTGTGCGCGCATGTTGCGCAATATGCTTTTACAAGATAACGCTAACGATAAATAAAAATTGGTAAACTTGCGCGAAGGCAGTTCTGGATCCGCTCTCGAGAGTCAGCGAGATATGAGTATTATCTGCCACTTATGTTCCTCTCCGCGTATACGCGTTATCTTTTTAAGTCATACGATTCTTGTGAACCTTCATCGGTCCGAGCAAAACGCTATTAATATTCGTTAGATAGAAAAGGAACGGTATATTGACTATCGAACACTTCATTTTTTGGTTCTATTAATAATATATATGTGTATATTTAAAATATACGCTTTCTTTCTCTAGATATACATATGAGTGATATATATATGTAAGAGTAATAAATCTTGTGGAGTTCGACGTTAAGGAAGATAAAAGGTTAATACTTTTTTATGACTCGTTTTTACACATTTGGTTAACCTGACTGAAGATCTTTTCACAGGTTTTTGTGCCATGGACAATTATCATTTGCAAACCATAATCTCTTTTTTTAAAGTTTCAAACTATAGAAGTCTCTCTCTCTTTCTCTCTCTCTGTAACGGTTTAAATGTATCAGCTTTTATTTCGTCTTCCAAGATATTAATTTTTAAATATTTTACAGAGTTTTAACACGTGTATCCTAAATCTAAACGATCCCTAAGTTTTCGGGTTCTTTTGTATTTCGTATTTGTTCCTTCTCGAATATTCCCCGCTTTCACTTTTTACCTATCTACCATTTTCCAGTCTTCTATCTTTCTCTTCTTTTAGTTTCCTCATAAAAAATTACCATGACCTCGTGGTGTGTGTAAATATTTCACACTGTCAGAGGTCTAAACTCTCAAAATTCCCCGCTGACTGTTACGGATACTCTGAAAAGTTTTTGTCTCGACTCTTGGCAGATAAAGCACGTGTACGGCACGTGTAATGATAATGATGCCTTTTTCTTCCTTTTCAATACAGATATCTGGTCCTTTTTAAGACGCATACCATTTCTTTTTTACATCCTTCTCTTTCCGATACGTCCTTGAATTATTTTCCTCATTATTAAAAAAGATTTCTTTCTCGAGTTGTTCGATTACGAGCTGAAGGATTCTCTTTGAACACATCATGATTCATAAATTATTAACTCCTTTCGACAATTTTCTTCGTAATTCTTCATATTTCTCCCGCCGGATTAAAACCAGCGGATGATCGAAATTTGTTTGAACTTCTAATCACATCGTCTCAATCTCTATAGGATTTTTCCGCGATAATTTTTTTTTTTTTTTTGTTTTTTGTGGCAGCTCTGTGACGAAGCACGTGGAGGATATCCCAGGGCGACACCTAGCGTCCGGAAGGTGGCGGGACGAACGTTTCTTGGCGATTGGCAGCGACGACGACGGCGGCAGTTCATCAGTTGACACACACGCGCCGTTGGATGTGGATCGTTTCGTGCGATTGTTATCGTATCAGCTGTGTAACGTGTTTTTCGACGATGTGCGATTCACAAATATTCGACGTGTGATGTTGCGTAACGTGTGTCCGCACGATTCGTCACTGTGAATTTAAATTTCTGTAGTGTGTGAACGTGTGTTAATACCGCGCTATTTTTTTTTTTATCTGGCGCGGCTGTGATGAATAACGGTGAGAATATCGCTTCCTGGTTTCTGGACGAGGTGCGGTAGTGACATAGTCACAAAACTTTTGGAGTAATATGTATTCTAGTGCCGGTATCAACGCGGCAGCGGTAGCCGTGGCAGCAGCTCGACATCCGGTACGTAGAATCGAGATTTTTTTTTTCCCGTTCTTTACTTACGAATAATATTATCGGACGCGAAAAGCGGGAACGGGATCGTATCTCCTAAAGATTTTCCAAAACGTGTTTGGAGTCGCGAGATTCTTTTCTTAGCGAACATGAACACACTACCGACATATATTCTCGTCGCTTCGATTGCCTTACCAAGCGCACTCCCTTTGAACGGAAGCGAATTTCAATATTCAATCGATCTTTTCTTTATAAAAATTTAGAGACACTCTTGGCTTATGAATCATAAAAGATGAAAGTATTTCTTGAAAATTAAGTTTTAGAGAAACAAACAGATAATAAAATATTTTTTAATTTATCCCTTTACTTTGAAAAGAATTTTAATTCGAGAGCTTTTTAATTACAACATATATAACGTTGAAAATTCAAAAATTCAAAAAGAATTGTGAAAACCTTCAACATTTTTATTAAAAGAAAACTGGTTTCAAACTGAGCAAAATATCGACAGGCATTTACCAAAGGTTTTCTTTTTTTCAAGATAACATCTTATAATTCATGTAATTTATACCGTTCATGTCATACCGTCACTCACGAGAACAACGAATACGAATTAAACGGAAGATAAAATAATCATTTGCCTATGGAAAAAAATTTATAGCACATAATAAATATAAACTAGAAATCTTTTCTAGGTAGTAAAACAAATCGATCAGTCACAGTTGAACATAATCTGGCCATTGTCCTATTGTCGTATTGAATTGGAGTGAAAGTGTACCTTTTGGTTTACGATACTTAACTTGTAAACAGCTGTTACTTCTTTTTGTGCGTATATTTTTTAGAAATACTTTCAAAATTAAATTTTACAGATGTATCCTAACACTGTTAAAAATATCGTTGCTTATTTCATGTTTCATATTTTTATTATATGTATATCCATCTGTTCTGATGTACTTTATATTTTTAGGCTTGAAGAGAGTTTAAATTAATCTATCTATTTATCTTTAATAATTAATCGCAAAGAAAATTGTGTTTTTTATCCTCCTTGTCTTGTGTCTATAAACTGAGCTAACTTTGAAGTTAATCGACCGATATCTACTCGCCACATATATAGTTATTACCAGATACACATCGCTCGTGCCTATGAATTGCATTATTTCTTCTCCGCTGTCAACATCGCTCTCGCGGAGTAACGAGATAATTAAAAAGTAGCGGCGGCGTATTAACGTTTTCGAAGCTGGCGCGCGGAGCTTAGGCCACAATAAATTCTTTCCGGCGATTATTTATTTTTCTCCCGATTCTCCCCCATCTCTCTAATGCTTAATAGTTCCGCGCTCTCGCCGTCATGCACGCACGCACACACGCACGCACGGGTCCCCGCGCTAAATATCTGGGCGCAACCGTGTATAAATACGTACCGGTTGAAATTGACCCACACGCGTTATACAATGGAACGGCCGTAAAAGGAGGGGGAGGACGAAACGCGAATCGCGCGCGCGAACAGAGCCGAGCGACGACGGAAAAATATTTGGCTGCCGAGCAAATTTTCATTCGACTGTAAACACCCGGCGAGCCGAAGCGGAAAAGCTCGTACGCAAACGACGAAAATAAATCTATATATCGCGACGCGCGGGAAAGAGGACAGGGGACGGGGGGGGGGGGGAGGGNGGGGGGGAAGCGCCGGAGCCGCCTCCGCCCCCGGTATCCGCAATTACGTTATATCTGTAGCTATAACATTGGGCGCGCACAACGATTAACCGCGCGGCGCCTGCCCCTCTCCTCCTCCCCCCCCCCTCTCCCATCTCTGCCGTCCGGCGGGGGGAAAAAAAAAAGTCAAACGGAAAAGTGGGAAAAATAGACACACACGGAAAAAAAAAGCCACGTCGCGTAAAAATGGATTTGCCCTCCCGTTGCTGTCGCGCGGCGATAACGAACCGCCCTGGAAGATTTCCAAAGCGGGCGCACCCGATATATCCGAGGCTCCGCAACAGATTTCCCTTCATCGAGAAATTTCTCTCAAATAAAGCGTTAACCTTATTCTCTCGTCGTCTTGAAAGTACATATTAGCATTAAGCGGCGAGGCGGCTGAGCTTTGCTCCTCGGATGAGACTCTTGAGAGAAGATGGGATTATTCACGGATGATTGGTCAATTTAAACAATAATGTCTATTTATATATATTTTTTTATGCGCATTAAAGATATTAAAAGGAAAAGGATAAAAATATATATATATCTACTCACACAACACATATTTCTTTTTCGTTCGTGCCATTTTTGTTTGTACTAAATGCTTTCACAAACGCGCGCGTGCGGTGATAATCTCATTAGTGTTCCGCCAACGACGACACGGACCGATCTCCCGTTGTAATTATTTCCCGGCGTGACGCGAGAAGGAA
>NW_021850256.1:651332-666886 GCF_003651465.1 Formica exsecta
CCTCTCCCATCTCTGCCGTCCGGCGGGGTGAAAAAAAAAAGTCAAACGGAAAAGTGGGAAAAATAGACACACACGGAAAAAAAAAGCCACGTCGCGTAAAAATGGATTTGCCCTCCCGTTGCTGTCGCGCGGCGATAACGAACCGCCCTGGAAGATTTCCAAAGCGGGCGCACCCGATATATCCGAGGCTCCGCAACAGATTTCCCTTCATCGAGAAATTTCTCTCAAATAAAGCGTTAACCTTATTCTCTCGTCGTCTTGAAAGTACATATTAGCATTAAGCGGCGAGGCGGCTGAGCTTTGCTCCTCGGATGAGACTCTTGAGAGAAGATGGGATTATTCACGGATGATTGGTCAATTTAAACAATAATGTCTATTTATATATTTTTTTTATGCGCATTAAAGATATTAAAAGGAAAAGGATAAAAATATATATATATCTACTCACACAACACATATTTCTTTTTCGTTCGTGCCATTTTTGTTTGTACTAAATGCTTTCACAAACGCGCGCGTGCGGTGATAATCTCATTAGTGTTCCGCCAACGACGACACGGACCGATCTCCCGTTGTAATTATTTCCCGGCGTGACGCGAGAAGGAAGAGACGGGAACAAAATTGAAATCGAGACGAGAGAGAGAGAGAGAGAGAGAGACAGACAGAATGATAGAGAGAGAGGGGGAGGGAGGGAGAGAGATGGCGAAATGATATCGTTCCCGCACCGCGAAATTTGCGGGCCGCGCGGGCTCGCGCGCACTTCCGCAGAACCGCAATATGCATTGGTAATTACACCGCGATGAATTACACCGCGGAATGAGCGAAGCCTGTTACGTGCAATTGGTGCGAGCATTATAAATCTCGTCACGTGCAAACAGTTGGCCACCTCGTCTCTCCGATCTCTCTTTCTTTCATTAACATTCGTCCGACGAAAATCTCAGACGAAACTTCCGCAAACGACGAGGCTCGACGTGCGTCATAATCGTTTTTTTTTTTTTTTTTTTTTTTTTAACACGACCCACATTCTACGACTTTAATCTATTATTACGCGCAGTGACGCGCAACGTGGACGCTCAATTAAATCTCGACGCGGACGATACGCTTTCAATTTCCGAAGAATGTCGCCGCTATGTAATCCATGCCCAAGATCGAGTCACGTATTTATATGACAGTGACAAATTTACTAATAATCGGGGAACGCCCGCGACCGACGCTCTCGATTAATTCGCGCCACGTGACCCGAATCGCGAAGGGACGAAAATAGAGGTTAACGAGTAATGTAAGTCGCTGACAGTTACTTATCTCTATCGCAGTCAAACTATCGAACGACTCGGCGCTTTTGGATGTCGTCGTCCTCGCCGACGCTTTCGATCTGCGGCGACGATTGCTGTCCCTTCTTGGCATCGTCGTCGTCGTCGTCGTCGTCGTCGTTGACGCTCCGGTGCTTGACCGAGTTGACACAGGCGGTGGTTATTGGCACTCTGCAGGGCCGCCAGGGCTGTTTACGTACAAGCTGTACAAATATTATTTCCGGGCAAACCGGCCCGTCGATCATTACGAAACCCCAGGCGGAAAGTTTCAACGGATACCCCTCGTCGCGCTCCCTCGCCCTCTCCCTTTTGTACACACACATATATACATACGCGTGCGCGCACACAGAATTCTTATTGTAACGTTCAGTCCTTTAAACCGACTGTCTTACGTCCCATGGAACGGCTGGCCCTTAGAAATTAGATCTATTGCCTAGATTGACTCGAGGGCTTTCGAGGTTTTGTATTTAGAAATATATCTATATATCTTATTGATCTTTGTCAAGCCGATTATACGTTCGCACACACACCTTGCGATAAAGAGATTGACACATCTCACAATATATCATTAGTTGATATAAATTTCATAAAGGAGTAACGTTCATGATTCGACACATTTGCCATACGCGATACGTATTAATTTTTAATGATAAACTAAAGCTGCTTGTATTTTGGCAGTTGATTATAAGTTTGAGCATTGAGCTCAAAATAAATATAAACAGTAACAATAATTACAAACACGTCTAGTATGTTATTCGTATTTAATCTTACATTCGTATTTCATACACGTATGATGCAATAAATAGAGATAAATCGAGAACCATATGAATGCATGTACATAATACAAGAGATAAAATTCCTAGCCTGGTTTTAGATTTTTCATTCATCGAAATTATTAATGCTGACATTACGAAAAAATACAAATCTAGGAATATCGTAGAATTTCTTCGGTCTTTAAAAAAAAATGTGACAGCTGATATATAGACATATATCAATGTACATGTTATTTAATAAAGCGAATATTTATAGAACAAACGAAATTAAAGGCATCATTAAACATAAAGAAGCTCGTTTATGATTTTTACAGGTACACGATCCGACATAGAAAAAGATAATATGAAATTTTTTCGATGAAAAAAATTTAACGCTAATGGATAATATGTAGATTACGTAGGTTACCATTTTCATGATCTGTGAATAAAAAAACATATATTAAAATAATAGAAATTCTTAATAAACATTTTATCTTTCAACAATATATATATATATAGGTGTTATTCTAATCCTTTTTAATCTTACGTGTATCGCGTATATGTGCTCTCTCTCTCTCTCTCTCTCTTTTTCTTTCTCTTTCTCTTTCTCGTATCTATCTTCATTTAAATCGAGAGATTGATTCTCGGCTTTAAGCCATACTAATGGCATGGCTACTTCTTTTGGTAAGCTTTTATAATTCTATCTCAACGTTATACATTACTTCATTCAAGGTTTAAAGGGTATCATGTATATATATATATATACAGGCATATCTCACACACGCACACATACATACAAAGTATAGAGATCCTTTTAAATATAAAAAAAATTAAATATTTTGAAATACTTAGAGTAGTATAAGATCTGAATATAATCGAAAACTGTTGAAAGAGAGAATTAGCAAGAACTGTCTATGCAAAAAGAAGACAGTTTTAATATAATCCTGCTTTTATATCTACCTCTCCATTTTACAATATATATCACATCAAGTTTTTTGTCATATCTTTTTTATGCCTGTTATTTTTACTACCTTGCTATCTGGCTCCTATCGTGCCGAGATGTAATAAAATTTCTCTCTCTCTCTCTCTCTCATCATTGAGTTTATGATTAATTAGTATAACAGAGCAGAGGAATTTCTCGAGTACGCTAAGATTTCTATCGTCGAAGACGTAGCCTTGTCGAGATCCCGCGAAGATGCATTTAGCTATTCAATTAATCGTTACTAATCAATCTGGAAGAACGTCGCTCTGATCGAGATCATAATTCGATTCATGATTTAATTGACGACATCTTCCAATTTAACATCTAGAGTCATCAGATAAGAAGTAATAAATGCTCGCCCGACTGTTCAAACCGCTCTCTCACTGACGAGCTTTCTGAAATGTATTTTAAAGCTGGAAAATATTGACATTATGCTATGTGTGTAGCGATTCGTAAACATAATTAGACGATGATGACACAATAAATAAGAAACGTTTCGGGACACGCAGTGCACATGTGAATGATGCAAAATCGGACTGATGTTAATTGCAACCGTTAATTTAGTCATAAAATAATATTTTTAGCTTTATCTCGGAAAGTTTCGCTCTCTTTTATTAATCCCAAATACATAATTAAAAGAAAAACCTTACATTAACGCAATAACGTGGATTGTAAATGGTTGTAAAGAGAAACTTGGCGATAAAAAAAAAAAATAAATAAATATGATCGAGCACGAGGAACGTTGCAAACTGAATTGCGAAAATTTCGCCTCGAGAATTAGCGACACTTTACTAAGAGGAGATTGACCTTGTCGCGCGAGCGTTACCAACGTTGCATTGGCTGCCGTCTCACACGAAAAGGAAAGAAGAAGAGTTGCAACCGTGTGTACGCACATGTGACGCGCGACTTGACACGTGTAACTTCGGCGGGCCGGGCGAGCGCGCGCACGCGCTTTATATCCCGTGTGCACTGTTCACAATAATGAGGAGTTTGCACAGACCGGGATCCCGACGTTCTTCAAACAGCGAGAGCAACGACAAACAGCCCTATATGGACGGATGGACAAACACGATGTATGCGTTCGTGTTCGTGCTCGGCTCGCTAGCTCGCTCGCTCGCTCGTTCGTTCGCGTCCACGTCGTCGGATCGGCGCTAACCTGATGCGAACGCGACGCCGAGTACCTTTACCGCTACGAGAGAGCGAGCCGAGGCTCTCTTTACCCTTCTCGCCGCCGCTGCGGAAACTATCGACCATCACCCTCGCTCAACAAGCACCATAAGCGATATGCTGGCTAACATTTGCCGGGCTAAGCACACAAATACGATACAGTGCTGTTTGCCCGGCGCGCCAGTGGTGCTCGATCGTGTCACCGGATACCATCGGCAGTGCCGCGTTTATAACGGTTTCATTCTCGTCTCGGGGATCGCGGAGAAGATTTATGAATGATCGGACCGAGGCGATACGATGTTACGAGATCGCTAAATCCTCACAAATGGGAAAGAGAGAGAGAGAGAGAGAGAGAGAGAAACGCATCGAGCACGGCAACGTGCGGCATGTGCCATCCTGGCGCATCCTGGCGTGACGGTCGGGTCAGCTGGTCGGTGGTTTGCGAACTATCTCAATTTGCCTAAGCCGCAACCACGGCGACCACGAAAACCGCAACTTCCCTCGTCGTGGCCACCTTTGGCCGCCTCGCACCCTCCCTTCCTCCTGTCCGCAATTCCTCTCTTCCTCTCGCCGCAACCTCCATCCGACTATCCGTTTCCTCTCCGTTTACCTATATATGTATATCTTCCTTTCTTCTCACGCTCGCGCCTGTTGTTGTTGTCCTCTCGAAATCGGCGTGTTCTCCATTCTCGTCGGTTTCGAGAATTTAGCGAGTACTTTTGGTCGTGCAACCTTCGACCGCGCGCTAACTATAGAGATTGAAACGGAAAGGTTGATCTTTGACCTCTTTTCTCCTCCATTCTCGGGTAGCGAACGTCGTCGAAACGTTTTGTTTTGGAATCAAGTATTCATTCATTGTGTTAAGTTCAACGTATGTCATTAGCTCGGATCGAGAAGTCGTACGATGTTATCCTTACGTGGCGTGATGCCGTGTAGACAAATATCATCACGTCGCTCGCCGTGATGTAATTTACGGATTCGCCGAAGGACGCGGATGTACGCGTATACATACCGTCGTTAACGATATACATATATTTATGCGCCTATATACATATACATACACACGCACACACATGCGCGCGCGTGCGCGTATTCATACACGACGAAGCGCAGGCTCATAGTTTCGGTTGTAGCGGGTTATCCTCGCGGACACCGCAAACATGTAATTAACACTTGCTCTCTCTCCGCGCGCGCGCGCGCGGAGTCAGAGGGAGAGAGAGAGAGAGAGAAAGAGTCGTTGTTGCAGCATGGCTCACATGGGCCGAGAGATCGCAACCGACAATTGCCGAACGGGGTCTCGGCCTCGTGTAATCGCGTATACACGTGTCTATATAGTTGTGTGCGTCTACATCTACCATCGTCCACCCTCGCCCCCTTCCCTACAATCTGTCGTGGACCTCATATCACTTTCGCTCGCACGGCAGCACCCCTGCCCTTTCGCGGTCGAACAGCTGTACGGAGTTAATTATTCGGGTCGGGAGGACGTAGATCTCGAGAGCTGGCCACGCGCGAATCGATCCGCCGACGTTTCTAGGACACGATCGATATATCTATATGTATATTGCGCTAGATCAAGTTCGCGACTAACACGAGATTTTCTCTTTCTTTGTCCGTAGGGTCCGCCGCAGCCTGGTCAGTCATTCAAGTTCACGATCGGCGAATCCTGCGACAGGATCAAGGAGGAATTCAACTTCTTGCAAGCGCAATATCACACGTGAGTATTGGACGTTCTTATCGTAATCTTATCGATTTCGGGAAACTGTCCGTTCGTCACTCGAGAAACAGGTACGCGAGCATATTTTTCTGTTCACGCGCCGCGAGTTCATTCTCTCTTTCCTTCTTGTTTTTCTTCTATTTTCGTCCGACGCGGAAGCGCGCGTAAGGATGTAGCGAGTCGTATCGCGAGAGAAAGAAAGAAAAAAAAATGATCTGGGAACAAGCGCAGCTGCACGCCATCCTATACAACGTGGTTGTGCGCCGGATACGTAATGGCTGCTCGCGAATATACGAACTCGAGCTTCGAGTTTCACGAATACCGGCAAGACGGGTCTTGCATTTTTCAGCAGCAGCGCCAGCAGCTCGCGGATCGAAACTTTTCTCGTTGCTCGACACGCGGACGGTTCTTCCTCTTATTCTTTTTTTTTTTTTTTTTTTTTCTCCTACGCAGAGCATATTCCATTCGTAAAGAGAACGCGGTTTTCGCGATTCGCGGTTTTTCTCTCTTACTCTGGATTCTCTCTGTTTCGCCAGCTTATTCGAGCATGTCTCCTCGACTGGACTGTTTTCGCATGCGTTTCACGACACACGTCCCTCACTCTTTCTTTCCGCAGGTTGAAGCTAGAGTGCGAGAAATTGGCTACCGAGAAGATCGAGATTCAGCGACACTACGTGATGGTGAGTACGATTATTGCTATGTCGTAAAGTCGTAAAGTTAGTCGTGTCGGTTAGATGTCGTAACATTTTCCTCGATTACCTCTGTGTTCCCTTCCTTTCTCTCTCTCTTCCTCTCCGTTTCTCTCCCCATCTTCTATATCCAGAATAATCATGCTCGCTCGACCGCTAAACCGCCTCGGCTTCTTAGCATTAATTGCATCCTCCAATCGAGAGCCGGCACCGAGCTTTACATTAGCTCGTTACGTTGCGCGTAGCGTAGTCGGATATACTATAGATATAGATAATACATACATATATATCCATATATATGCGTTTGTGCGCACCTACCGTGCATAGCTAATGACTCCAAGAGCCAGTGGCTCTCATCGAATTAGGCTACAACGCGCTGTCACGCACGTTTAATGACGAAGTATGTAATACGCTTGTGAGGTCGCGACAGCGGTCTATGGCTCATTAATATTCGAGCATCTCCTCTCCTCGTCATCGACTCACTACCAAGTGGATAATCTTCTACGACACGACAGGCAAAAAAAAAATAAGCATACCGCAACGCAGTTATTTATGGATTTTCGAGTGCCGTGAGAGAGAAAAATATCGTATCTTCTCGTGTTCGTAGCAGTTTGCTTTTTCTTTTCTCATGACGGAAGTGTTAAAAAAGTATGAGCGCTATTAAAGATGATGGCAAATTTAAATTTAATGTTTAAATATATTAATGTTTTGATAGTAAAAGTGCATGCTGTACTTATTTAAATCGACAACATTTTCAAAATCGCGTAGCGACGTCTATAACCTTTCCGTATTACGTTGTGTTATCCTTTTAATTATCTCTCTTTATTGAGCGAAGCGATAATTAAATCGAAAGCGCGCAAATTTTACGCCCCTAATTGTCGACTCATCGTTATGGTTTTAATTCGCCGCCGCGTTTTCTCATCGACCTATAATCAACGTGGAGGCGCGGGCCACTAGTTTAAACGCAATTATTCTCTGCTTAGTCCATTTGATACACGAATGCTTTTTCTTCTCCCGGATAGCCGCCGTATCTTCTCGTTAAGGAAATGTTAAAAACGTTGTTGCATCATCCGCCGTAAAGAACGTTATTGCTACCGGTCCGTTAGCGTGCACTTCATCCCCCGGATACTCGTTTCCAGCATCCACCCTCTCCTCTTCTCCGCCTCCTCGCTGTGTCTATCTCCTGGATGAAATAACTTACTTACGGCGCAATTAATTCGCTCGTGTAATTACCGGGCTAATGGCTCGTAAAATTAAGAACCTGTAACCCGGCCAATGCGCGTTTACATGCGTTCATCTCCTCGTTTCGTATTACTCACGGGCTCCCGCGTGCGCTCTCTCTCTCTCTCTCTCTCTTTTTCTGCATCTGCAACTGCAACCGGCCTCTCAAGTACACTCAGCCGGCAGTTCTCGAGTGCATTATCGCGATTAACGATAATTAATAACGCGTTATCGCGCGTGATTGAAACTGCGTTGGCGTAACTCCCGCTGGACCATTCGCGAGAAATCTCTCTGCGATGAAATCGCCGTCCTCGAAAAAATTATTCCCATTTCTGACAAAATAAATGTAAATTGATTGACACACATTGACACATCGTGATTAATTAATGAAGTATATAACAAGAAATTTTTCTGTTGCAGTATTACGAGATGTCATACGGCCTGAACGTCGAGATGCACAAGCATGTGAGTCTGAATGTGAGAATTTTCATTTCGCTTTGATACTATTTCGTCGCCAACAAAACTTTTCATTTTTCTAAACGTAATCGTGAATGTTTTTTTTTTCTTTTTATATATATTTTCTCTTGTTTATAACATATTCTTGTTATCCGAGTTATGCTATCATTACAAATTGCATGTATGCATCTCTATGTTACTATCCATCATTAGGTATATTTCAATTTTTTATCGTGTATAGTAATTTTTTCAATTCTATTCTTCAACTACATTCTATTATTACATTATGCTTCATTTATATATTCTGCGCTATATTTTTCAATTCTACTTATCTTTCGCTAATAATAAATTTATGTTTTTTATATACTCGGATATTTTTTCCTATGTGCTAGTAGCTATAAGATAAATTTATCTATTTGTCTATTACTCCACGTCTGGCGAAGCCTTACGTTGTACCTCTTGGCAAGGTTCAAAGAACCGCGAAGGTATCTCAAAATTCTCATGGTGAACTGTCGAATTGTCGTCGCATCGCGTCGGTGGGAAGGGGCTTGGCTTCGTAAATACGTCTCATTATTCCTGCATCTTATGCTACGCGTCGCTCGCGAATGCTTTATTCTCGGAATGTACGCGCGCGCATACATGCACGGTAACCTAAGCATCGGCCTGAAGACGGTGTGCGGACGCGACGAAAATAGAGGAACGAACGTCTTGTTGACAGCAGATCGTCCCCCGGTCAGAGAAATGTGTAGCCAGCCTCGCTCGTTACTCGCGCGTTTAAGGCGACGAGGCGTTAGGCGGTCATCGCCGTCGTCGTCTTGACTCGCGCTTTCATTATTCACTCGGGACAGCGTTTCTCCATTCGGCATGTAGCCGGGGGGAGGCTGAGGCTGGACCTAAACTATTACTCGCGCGTGATGTGTCCAACATTCTATCTCGTTTCCGAGAATTCTAATCCGTTTGTCGAGCCCAACGGCTAAACACATTCGCGATACATCAAAGATATTCGAGAGATTCGGAGAGAGAATCTCTTTACATGCGTCTTCATTTTTATTAATCTTAAACATTGCGGCGTGTACTTTAAAAATAATAAATATTAAATTGTTAGATTATTATTGCACTAACGCACATATTAAAAAATATGTATATATTCTACTAAATTATATTAAATACATGTTTTTAATATGTTATAATTAATTATTTGATATTTTATTGCACTTTTATGTCATGCACGGGAATGTGTATTTTGCATTTGCAGATGGAGATATCAAAGAGACTGAACGCTATTATCGCCCAAATTCTACCATTTCTCTCTCAAGAACATCAGCAGCAAGTCGCCTCTGCCGTTGAAAGAGCAAAGCAGATTACGGTGACTGAATTAAATAACATTGTAGGAGTAAGTACATGAGCGGTAAAACAAGCATACGGAAAGAGGGAGAGAGAGAGAGTATGCGAGCTGACTCCCCGAGTGTTTTTTAAATTTTCCAACACAAAAGCGATTTGGCGCATATCCTTTTATTTCGGTGGCTATTTCATAACTGTTATACGTTAATGTTTTTCACGGCTTCCAATGCCGGACTCTTTTCTTCATTTCGCAGTGCGAGTCCGTATTCGCACGACGATAAGCGCAATTGCGTACGCGATCGAAACGCGAGATTGGAATTCAATAGACGTGTCGCGTATAATTGAGTTCCAAGTTGATTCTCACGCGCATGATTTGAATAACTCCACAACCTCGTGGCCTCGTTGCTATCGTCCAAACAAACGTCCACGTTGAAAAAAAAAAACTGTTATTTAATCTCGAAACGTCGTCATTGTGCAAGCGAATCAATGTACAAAACTCTGATTAAGCCATAAGCAAAATTACGTTTCTTTCTTGGCATCGCCAAAAGCATTTATTTTAAAATCCTAATATAATGTTCGTTGCATTTATATATATATATATTGACGTATCATATTTTAACGTATCTTTATTCATATTCATATTTTTATTGAAGTATTTACATACTTCGATAAAGTAAAGCGAAAACATTTTTACCTTATCGTGGTTTCACGGATATATTTAATCGAGACGTCGTCTTTGATGACAGAGTGAAAGCGCAAAAGAATAATCGCTCGGACAAGGTCATTGCGACGCAAACCGCAATCTCGCCAATCTGTCATTACGCGACGCGCGTCGCTGTTACGCGAAATATAATTAGCAGTGCTAGTGTGTTATGGCCTGTCGAGAGGGGTTCGTGGCGAAGGGATTCGTACGACGGGGAAAGTACGGGATGGCGTGGTGGTGGGGTACGCAAAACGCGGTGGGAAAGGGTGCGGCGCCGACCGAAGGGACAATGAAGGCAAATAGACAGAAGCGCTAACCCTCATGAATATGTATTATTCGGTAAACAGAGGTTGAATCAATATTTCGTTTAATAACACCGCGCGAGGAACGTATAGTCCTCCAACCCCCTCATTTCCCACCATCCCACCCTTTCATCTTCCTCCCGCTCGCCCCGAGGCAAAACGCGATGATGATGGCGTGATTCCGATCCTCTCTTCCCGCTATTTTCTCCGCTCCTCATCCCCTCACCCCTCTCCCCTTCCACCGCTTCGCTACACGTTGCGCGTATTATTCACGGCGCGTTAAACCTCGTTTGGGACTATTACGTTTCATTTCACGCGCCGGGAACGAATACCGCGATTTTCAACGTGTATCTTGTCCGCGAGAGTCGCGCGATTTTTCGATGTTGCGATCGCACAGATAACACGCGAGTTTTTCCTCTGCTGTATGGGTGGAATAGAATCCTATTTTAAATATTATCTATATATGTTTTGCGAAAATAAATATAGCAATATTTATTATATCCTAAACATTCTGACTCTGACTCTCTCTCGCTCTCTTTCTATTTTCTTTCATATAATAATACATTGTCGCGCGCGCTCATAATGAAGTTCCTCGAGTTAAATTTGATAGCACATTGTCAGTGTTAATTTACCTTTCTGGTGAGCCTTTGCCATACAACAAAACCACACAAGTATACACACGATCGATTTATGGATGTTATTTTACGTACGCGGTTACAGCAACAGAGGCAAGACATACCGCGGCTTCTTCAGCAAATGCACGCTCAGCAACTACCACCGGCGGCAGCGATAGCCGCTCATCCGGGTCTACCTGGACTTCCCGGATTGGGGCCACCTGCCGGGCTTCCGGTGCCGACTTCCGCGTCCGCGGCTTTGCTCGGCCTCGGCCTGACACCCGGGGCGGTCGCCGCGAACCAAGGCGCGACCGCCGCCGCGCATTCCCTGTCGATGCTTGGCAAGCCGGATATGCATCGCGGTCAGCCGGATGATCTCAAGAGCAATGGCGGTAAGTCTCCACTCTGTACTGACTATATCTATCTTCGATATCTATCTATGCAGCCGTACGTGATTGCGTATACCGGGTGATCAGAAAATTCTCAACTTTTATTTCTAATTGTTTTACAAAATTCGCGATTTTTTACTCATTAATGTTACTTGGTACTATTTATAGCTTTCTGCGATTAGAAAAGATATATGGTATCTCGCATTAATTTTGTTTCGCTTAAGTAATCGAGTATCGATAAGATTTCGTTATTTATGTATTTCTATCTCTCGCAATTTATAAATAGAAAAATCTAATAAGAATAACAAAGACGTACGATTGTAATTAGCACAGTTTCGAATTTATCTCCTTTATTTTATTTTTCCTAATTTATTTTGTGAAATATATATCATGAGCATACGACGAATTTATATGTATATTACTATGAAAATTTTTGTTATACAACGGTATTTGGTGCCTATGCATAATACCGGTACTATTAAAGATTTTTTTTAGCGCGACAATTTTTTTTTGTAACAGTAGAGAGTATCATGCGAGATATACCGATATACAACTGATGGCGAAATTATTTTAAAGTCCTGCGATTTTTTTAACGTATATTCATACACGAAAGCAAGTTGTCTACCGATCGTTATATAATCGCGAAGATCGGCGAAAGTGTAAAGAAAAAAATTAATATATATATACATACATTTATAGTCGATTCTCGACGATCCCCCTCTCCCTTTTTCTCACCCGGAGAAATCCGGGAAATGTTCAAAGCGCTTTATTACGGGTATCCGCTTTCGACGGAGCGGGCGTGTTTGCGTCACCCCGTTAGCGGACGCGCTAACGGCGGTTTTCAGCGAAAAGCGCGCATAAATATGCATGAAGATCATTTATATGGGCACTTCCCTCCCTCCTCTAGATAGCTACTGACCGCCGTTTTACGACGCGGCTCGTTATTAACGGTTTATCGATGCGCGATACTTGATATTCGATCGTCCTCAATATTCCCGCGCGATCTTCGTATCTTATCATTCTTTTAGACATATATTTATATGTATAATAATTCTCTGAAGAATTTCGTTTTTTTTTCAATTAAAATATTTATTATTAGATACAATATTAGATACATTAAGGAAAAAAGGGAGGAGGAGATTCTAATTAGCGGTCTGGTATATTTATGCGGAAAAACCTATGTTTAGTTAAACTAGTTAAATTTGCAACAAACATTACTATATGTACATTTCTTTTCTTTCAGGTCTAAGTTCGACGGAAGAGAGACACGTGAGTAGCATATTTTCCTATTTTATTACAATATAAATTATTTAACTTGCACTATGGGAACATTATGAATCTCAATGAGATTACGAATGCGAACGATTCTTATATTAACAGCGTAAATGATCATTATTGCTTATTTATTTATGTTTCAATGTACGTATAGTTAGCTAAAATATGTTTACATATACATATATGCGTACATCGCGTACAGCGAAATATATTACTTTCACGAAATGCAGTAAGAAGTTTTTACGAATGTTTCGTTCACTTTAAAAAGATCTGGAGACTTTGAAGGCATCCTCTTCACATGTTTCACAGTCGAGAATAAAATTTATTTTACAGCGGCACAATATACATATACATGCATAAATAAAAATACAAATTTATTGCATTTGATGTAAATGAAAATTAAATGATTTTAATTTAGAAAACACAATTATATGTAAATATATGTTATACATTATATATATTTAGAAAATTGTGGAATAAATATAATATAGCAAAATAAAATATTAAAATGGTAATTATATAATATAATTCATACCAAATATAATAAATTTATATTTTTATTTATGCGCGTGAATAAATAAATATGCTAAGAATAAATTTTTATTCTAGCTATTGTATAACATAACCGAAGAAGTGAGATGCGGAAAGCCTTACAAAATCTTCTAAAAGTTGACGGAACATTTACAATGACTATGCTGCACTTTGTGAAAGTAATATATTTTGTTATTCGATGTACATATATATGAAACGCGTACGGCTTCTACAATGTACAATGCACTCAACCGAGTGGCACTTATTGCGGCCTCGTGTATTACACGCACATTACGCGCGCGTAACTTGACTCGCACGCGCGTCAAGAGTGCAATGAGCGCCGCTCCAACGTACCTAACGCTTACGAGTGCGTGCTACATATTACAATTTATACTTTTAACGCGCCTACGGGCGCGAGGAGAGGCGTGTAAAGTGGCGAAAATGTAGGAGGCAAAAAATTGCAGTACGTATTATTTTTTTTACCGAGTTATTTGCGTTATTAAAAGTAACTTATATTTCTTCCTTTAATCGCGATTTTGCTGGAGAAATGAGTTCCTTCAATTTCTTTCCGCTTATATTATAATTAATCGTCGTAAAAAAGCAAAACGGTGAGATACGATAAGATTTTTCACATGTAAGGATAATATACTGTCGACTAATCGATTAATCTAGAAATTACGTCCGAGTTTTCAAAAACGGACGCGTTCTTCCTCTCGAGGTAACATCGCGCGTCTACATCTCAAAGTCTCGCCGTGTCGCCGAAAAGGTCGAGGAAAAGGAAGGCGAGAAAGAATAACATGGGGGGGATTATTTAACTTGCACTATGGGAACATTATGAATCTCAATGAGATTACGAATGCGAACGATTCTTATATTAACAGCGTAAATGATCATTATTGCTTATTTATTTATGTTTCAATGTACGTATAGTTAGCTAAAATATGTTTACATATACATATATGCGTACATCGCGTACAGCGAAATATATTACTTTCACGAAATGCAGTAAGAAGTTTTTACGAATGTTTCGTTCACTTTAAAAAGATCTGGAGACTTTGAAGGCATCCTCTTCACATGTTTCACAGTCGAGAATAAAATTTATTTTACAGCGGCACAATATACATATACATGCATAAATAAAAATACAAATTTATTGCATTTGATGTAAATGAAAATTAAATGATTTTAATTTAGAAAACACAATTATATGTAAATATATGTTATACATTATATATATTTAGAAAATTGTGGAATAAATATAATATAGCAAAATAAAATATTAAAATGGTAATTATATAATATAATTCATACCAAATATAATAAATTTATATTTTTATTTATGCGCGTGAATAAATAAATATGCTAAGAATAAATTTTTATTCTAGCTATTGTATAACATAACCGAAGAAGTGAGATGCGGAAAGCCTTACAAAATCTTCTAAAAGTTGACGGAACATTTACAATGACTATGCTGCACTTTGTGAAAGTAATATATTTTGTTATTCGATGTACATATATATGAAACGCGTACGGCTTCTACAATGTACAATGCACTCAACCGAGTGGCACTTATTGCGGCCTCGTGTATTACACGCACATTACGCGCGCGTAACTTGACTCGCACGCGCGTCAAGAGTGCAATGAGCGCCGCTCCAACGTACCTAACGCTTACGAGTGCGTGCTACATATTACAATTTATACTTTTAACGCGCCTACGGGCGCGAGGAGAGGCGTGTAAAGTGGCGAAAATGTAGGAGGCAAAAAATTGCAGTACGTATTATTTTTTTTACCGAGTTATTTGCGTTATTAAAAGTAACTTATATTTCTTCCTTTAATCGCGATTTTGCTGGAGAAATGAGTTCCTTCAATTTCTTTCCGCTTATATTATAATTAATCGTCGTAAAAAAGCAAAACGGTGAGATACGATAAGATTTTTCACATGTAAGGATAATATACTGTCGACTAATCGATTAATCTAGAAATTACGTCCGAGTTTTCAAAAACGGACGCGTTCTTCCTCTCGAGGTAACATCGCGCGTCTACATCTCAAAGTCTCGCCGTGTCGCCGAAAAGGTCGAGGAAAAGGAAGGCGAGAAAGAATAACATGGGGG
>NW_021850256.1:667445-685988 GCF_003651465.1 Formica exsecta
GGGGAAAGAAAGGGTATATCTTGTATTACGGGTTTGCCGAGCCTGTAATCATCGCGGGACCGCGAAACGCCCATCGACGCCCTCTCATTCCGCCTCTCGCCATTCTATTTTCTTCTCTCCTCGCCCGCTGCGTCCGTGCCGATGCCCAAGCACTACTTTCCTAAGGTACCTCGGATCGTGCTTCTTTCCTTACCACGGTTTTTCTTCCCTTCGCCTCTTCTGCCGCGTCAGTCGCGTGATGCTCGAGATGCTCCACTCTATAATCATTATCGGTTGTCACAGCCGGTCCGCGTGCGCCTGCAACCTCCTTTCGTGTTTTCCTCCCTTTAACTATTGTCTGTTTGTTCGTTTACACGCTCCTCGCGTGTCTCGTCGTACCGAATTCCATTACGTTCTATTACGAATTGACCGATGAGATCGAGTCCGCGCGAC
Source organism: Formica exsecta (assembly GCF_003651465.1). NCBI lineage: Eukaryota > Metazoa > Arthropoda > Insecta > Hymenoptera > Formicidae > Formica > Formica exsecta. The sequence continues at coordinate 667,878 of NW_021850256.1, forward strand.
GAAGCGTGCCAACTTTTCCCTCGTCGCGCAGAGAAATTCGCGGGAATTTCTTACCGAAACGCTGGCTATTATTAGATCCGATTTTATGCGAATTCCCTGACACACTGGATTTGTACACACTTATTTTTCGATGGGCGCTATAAATCTGCGCTCATCTATAATTATCCTAACTCATAAATATAGATATCGTCGTACATATTATAGTCGCCGAATAAGCTTGTTGCTCCTTTTTTGTTTTTACATTCTTATCATTTGCGAATGCTATTTGCTATGTCATGTAACTCATTCACTCTATGCATATTTATCTTTGATAAATATACATAACGGCATGCGTATCTACTGCCGTGCTCGAGGAAATTCTTTTTCCGGGCGCACATAATAAATAAATAAATAAATAAATAAATAAATAAATTTCGCATAGCAACAGAGATACGATTTTATCGCATGTGCGCGTCCCGATGCTTCGCCGCTTGCTAAATTGATATTTCATCGAAAAGCGTCGCGCAGGTGAAAAATCGGCGCGACGCAACGTCGATGAAAGTTACATTTTAATACGTTCGCGTACGAGTGGATATCGAGAGGTGGGCGGTATAGTAGCTGGTAAAGTCGAAATCGATTATCGCGAGCGTTCGCGTGACGATTGATAATAACCCGCGTCGACGCGGGTAATTACGGTTTTGTCACGTTCGTCGGCGCCACAGGGAATATGTGGCTGATCGTTGTTCCAGCCTGTGTACTTGCCGCGTGGTGTCTGTTGTTAAACGAGATTAACGAGATCCGCGGAATTAACGGGGAAGAGAGGTGCGAGAGGCCCGTGTATCCGACTGCTTCTTCGTTCCGCGTCGCGTATGTCGGTTTAGCGTATATACGCCGATGTATCCGCCAACGCAAACATCTACCTTTAAGAGATTTCTCTGTCGAACGTTGTAATGGGATATCTCTCGTGAATCGACTTTGCGGTTTTGATACTAGATGTTCTATGTGGTAATTGTAAATTCGATGGAACCATTTATCACTACGCTTTGAGAAGATTTCGTTTAGGGTTGAGATTCGAGACAAGATAATATTCAAGATTCAAGACAAGATAATATTCGTAAAAATATTCTATTAGTATTGAAAATTTTCGGAAACTTAAATCTTATAAGTATATATATTTTAGCTTGTTTTAAAAAACCAATCTTGACAAGACCAATAATCTTGGCAATCTTACTCTCGGTATTCTCTTGAAAATTAATTAAAAATTTTGTCTTAATCTTATCTTGAATTTCGAGACAAGAAAAGACTTGAATATCAAGACTATTCTTGATATCTCGTGCAACCCTAATTTCGTTATCTCGTGCGTTTTACAGAGAGGCTCGATATCGCCGGCCGACAAATACAGCCGGTCACGCACACCGCAAGAGGCCACTCATACTCATCATTCTCATCACTCTCATCACTCGCATAATCATCAGGATCACCCGATAAAGAAGATGAAGAAGGAGGATAAGGAAGTGGTACACGTAAGTGCTTAATAAACAAAAAATTATCTTGTTCGTATTTTAAGAGAGTCGTCGTGACAAGCCGGATTCCATACTATGCAATTGTTGTCGGTATTGCTCGAAAAACACTTCCAATCTTTATCGGTTTTCGCTGTAAAACGATAGTGGACAATAATTGCTTAGTGACTAATATAATAACTATCATTTTCAAAATGCAATATCGATCTGCGGAAAATCACTATTCGAGTAATACATCTAAATATGTTTCTTACTTTAATATAATATATATATATATATATATATATTTTCTTCAATCTCTCTCTCTCTTTCACAATATTCCTCTAGAGAGTTTAGAAATTTTGATAATTTATCGAGCATTTTTCTATGAGCAATAATTATGATAAGTTAACGGCGGTTTTTTCATCAGATCGATATTACGTTAGGCGATACAAAAAATTATATCGCCACCGAAGGCATAAGATGTGTAATTATTGCGCAGAGCGACGGCGAGAAAAGTGACCAGGATCTAATCGTGGATGACGCAAGCGATGGCCCGCCGAGTCCAATGGCAAACGGCACGTCGTCACCGCGCGAGAATGGCCTCGACAAGGCATCCTCGATAACGGTGCCGACGATAGGATCCACCGGCGTGCAAACGTCGAAGAGGGACGCAATCGTGGCACCGTCGCACTCGCCCAGAAGCGGCACCAGTAGCAACGCGAGCACGCCATCGGCTAAGAAGATGGAGGATCGTGAGAAACCGTCGACGCCGATCTCTAAGCCGTTGACGCCGACATCGGGATCGGCGACGATGATCGGCAGCGGCGGGGTAAAGACGCCGTCAGCCTCCGGTAAACTGTTGCATCAGGCTCCACCGGTACCGCCTAGTTCTGTGCCGCCACCGACCGCCGCTTACCCAGGTGCGTTGCATTATCCACCTCCTGGCCCGCCGCCGCCCCATAATCTCGTGCCGACCGCGCACGGCCAGCATCCACATGTCGATGTTATGGCCTACAATGGTTACGCGACACCCAGGCCGCCTTCCACGTTACAACTATACGACCCGCATGCGGCTATAAGAAGTTCAGTGGGATCTATCGGCATAGCTGGAGGCAAACCGTGAGTACCCAAATGCATCTCGCAGAATTTATTGTCGATACTTGCTTCTCTTTCTTAACGAGAATTTCTATCATTCGGTATAATTTATATTTCTGCAATAACATTGTAATTAGCGCGAGAATAATACAATGAAATCAATTTAGTTTCTTTTAAAATTACATTCAAATTGCGCGAGTTAAAAATTAATCAGTCAAACGTAAATTTCTAAATATAAAATAACAACTTGCATCGTATAATTAACATAGGCGAAGATGGGTGAAGATTCATTGTGTAATTGTTACGAAACGAAATTGTTTCGCAGTGCGTCTAGCTACCATGTGCTCGACGGTCAGATGCAACCGTCGCCTTTCCCGCAGGACGCTCTCAGCGGTCCAGGCATTCCGCGTAACGCGCGTCAGATTAATACCTTGAATCACGGCGAGGTAGTCTGCGCGGTGACAATCTCGAATCCGACCAAGTATGTTTACACGGGCGGTAAGGGTTGCGTCAAAGTCTGGGACATCGCCCAGACAAGTATGAGCAACGTGAAACCAGTCTCGCAGCTCGACTGTCTGCAACGCGACAACTATATCAGGTCGGTAAGACTGATAGTCAGATAGAGATGAAGGCGTTTTATTTTCATTCGATGCGAAACGCGTCGCGTAATGACATCACCGATACTAAAACCCGTCTCGATCCGCGCTCCTCTAATACAGGTCGGTCAAATTACTTCCGGATGGAAGGACGTTAATAGTCGGCGGTGAGGCGAGTCAATTGAGTATTTGGGACCTGGCCAGCCCGACGCCGAGGATCAAGGCTGAATTAACATCCTCGGCACCGGCGTGCTACGCCTTGGCGATATCGCCAGATTCAAAGGTGTGCTTCAGCTGCTGCAGTGACGGACACATCGCTGTATGGGACCTACATAATCAAGTGCTGCTCAGACAATTCCAGGGCCACACGGACGGCGCCTCATGCATAGATATCTCTGCCGACGGTTTGAAACTTTGGACGGGGGGTCTCGACAATACCGTCCGCTCCTGGGACCTCCGCGAAGGCAGACAACTGCAGCAACACGACTTTTCGTCACAGATATTCTCCCTCGGCTATTGTCCCACCGGCGAATGGTTGGCGGTCGGAATGGAGAACTCGCACGTCGAAGTGTTACATGCCACGAAACCAGACAAGTATCAATTGCATCTGCACGAATCTTGTGTATTGTCGTTGAGATTCGCCTCCTGCGGTAAATGGTTCGTCTCTACGGGAAAGGACAACTTATTGAGTGCCTGGCGTACTCCTTTCGGAGCGTCGTTATTCCAGGTTGGTACCAACTAATTAATTTTTCCTTTCTTGCTTCTCGATTAACGTGAATAAAGAAGATTTTGAAATGTACAATTGACGCAAATCCCGCGCAAGATCTAAATATTTTTAATTTAATTAAAATATTTTTATTTTAATCAAACCGCGAATATATACATCACAATCTTAAAAATGTTAAAAATATAAAAATATATATGTATAAGTGAAAAGAAGATTGTTATTTCAAGTTATATTTAAATTTTGAAATTATCTGTGCGCTTATTACAAGCTCGGCGTGCACAAATTATATAAATTGCCTCGCACCTTTCACGCGGAGAATAAGTACGGCGTTACGCGCGAGACAAGATGGCGAGACAGGCGTCGGGGACGATCACGAAACAGCTCATTAAGAAGCTATATAATTACGCGATATAAACGAGCCATCGAGTCGTGACTCGATAAGCATAAAAAAAAAAAAGAGCCTGATTTATAAAAGCTTATGAATAATCGCGCGCTACGCGTTGAGCGCGCGATTTCGTTATCGAGCGAAATTCGAAGCGGCGGAATAATAATAGATATCTGTGCTCGTAAATATGTTTACGTTTTTGATGTTTCATAAAACGAGCAAACGAGCCCCGACGTTCTCAAACTTTTATAACGTCCTATCTTTCATGCTTCTTTTCTCTTTTTTTTTTTTTTTCTATCGCTCTTGCTCCTTCTTTCTCTCTATCTCTTCCTCCACCAACGAGCAGCGCGATGTGTAACTGTTATCGGGCTCACTCGACGACATATTTGTCGATTATATTTACAGTCGAAGGAATCCTCATCGGTGCTCAGTTGCGACGTATCGACGGATGACAAGTACATCGTCACTGGTTCGGGCGACAAGAAGGCCACCGTCTACGAGGTCATATACTGAGGCGTTATCAACTAACTCTGTCCCTTGGAAACGAAGCGCTTGTACGAGGGCTTTCAAAAGTGTGACGATGTTATTGCTCTTTTCATTATCGTTGTTATTCGCTCGTTGACAGAAAAATGAGATCAAAGCCAGACGGAAACGACAGATTATTCGACAGATTTTCAGAGATTTTAACAATCGCACAATTGCAGCAGAATAAAAATTTTTAAACATGCTTAAAGAGGCACATATGTTTTGACGGATTGAAAATAACAATTATTTGAAGAACTTTTTTTTTACGATGAATATATTTTTCGGATTACAAAATGCAAAATTGTCTCTTTTTTTCATGAATATAGAATTTGCTGGAAAATAGAAATATATAATATTGGATTGAGTACTCTTCAAACTACTATAGCAAGATTTGAGTGCATCACTCGCGAGTTAATGTTTGGGATCGTTATTTATAGATTCTACTGCCGGTTGTTTTACACACAGAGTGAATCTATTTCAGATTGAAATCTATTTCGCTTGGCACATATGATCGCTCTTTGATTGTGATTATTCTTGTCCCTCTTATATTTGTACATATTATGTAAATAGCATGTCTTAATTATATCATATTTTTCTACTACCCTTAAGAGTGAGATGGTACATGAAGAGAAAGAGATTGTAAATATATAAAAATTAAGAATTTCACAAAAGGTGAAGAGCAAAAATCCATCTCAATAAATGACGTACGATAATTAAAAACAATCTCTTTTGTTTAACCCTAATAACTCCTCCAAATCCTACGATTTATTATCCTACGTTCGTATCTTTAAAAATTATTCTTTCTTATCGTTTTCTTTTAACGCGGGATAATTCGATGGATTTCTAGGAAAACGTGAAAATTGAGTATTAAAGGGAGGAGGACCGAAACTGCGAGATGGCTCCTGTTCTATCGTTAAAAACAAAATGATTAGTGGTCGGCACGGCGATAAAAATCGGGGCTGCGCATACAGCGGGTAGGTGTCGGTGGAAATAAAAAAACAAGGACCACTCGTTACTCTATCCACGTGAACGTTGTTAGCGCAAAAAAGAGGCATCAACAATATTTAGTTGTATACTGGCGCAGTGGGCAGCGGATCGTCATGAAAATTACGACACTATTCCGCCGATAAAAAATAAAAAAAAAGAGCGGTCACCGTTGCTCGCGCGGGCGGCGTGCTGACGGTTTCGCGATTGTCATGAAAACAAATCGGGGCGGACTCGATCTCCCACGCACGTGCGCGTTCGGGTATATATATGGGTGTAGAAAAACAAAAAAAAAACAGCACCCGAAAAAAAAAGAAGAAAAATGCGCATGCCGATGATAGTCGAGCGAAACAATTTTATTAATGCCTTTGCGTCGCGAATCCGTGCGAATCTCGCCACCCGGTGTATAATTAGCGAGGCCATGCATACGCGCGTTCAATGGAAGGTTCATCGGCGTAATGTTATTATAATAGTGGCACGTTTTGCATATGTGTGACCGGGTGATGGTCGCTCCCAGACGAGGAGAGAGAGCGGGGGTTGGCCGGAGCGTTTGAACACGAGGGGAGGAATAAAGTCGGGAAGGGAGAAGCGGCGATGACGCGGTGAGAAGGGACGAGGAAGGAATGGGAAGGGTGGAGGGGAAGGAAGGGAGTGAGAGAGTGGTTTTACGCAGGCTTTACCCGACGTATTTGCATGGTAATCATATGCGGCGCACACGCGAATACGATGCAGGGATGATGCGGGAAGAGGACGGGCGGGGGGTGGGTGTGTGACAACGAGGGAGGTAGAGACGGCGGCGGCGGCGACTATTGGAACCGCGAGATTTGTATATTGCGCCTAAATGCGTCGGTTATTACGGTTAATTCGACGACGAGCAACGCGACAGGTACGCGCGAAGCGCATCACCGCAGTTTATTCGCGCGCGTAAACTTATCGCGTCGCGTCGCGCGCACAAGTCTATAAAACATAATGCCTATAAAGAGATGTGGAGCAACGATGAAAATAACATATATTTAGTCGTATTTCTATCGCTTCTTTTAATATATATTATCAATATTCTCTTCGCTTGGCGAAAATCGGAGTCGAGAGAGCTGATTCGCGCGCATTCAAGATACGCGTAATTATTCGCGCTCATCGTCGTCGTTGTCGTCGACATTCTAGCAGTACGCGATCCAACAGTTGGTGGTACTCGTACACAAAGAGCTAATTTTCCCTCCGTCCGTCGCGGCAACTCTCTGGCGGCACGGCACGACGGGCGCGGCGCGGCGCGCACACACAACGCGGCAAATTAACAGGCACAGCAAATGAGCGAGTTCACGCGCTCGCTCTCGCGCTACCCCACACGGCCTCTCCTCGTCACAATTGGACACTAATAAACGCGCCAACGTGTACACCGACCCCTCTCTATCCCCCTTTCTCTCCACTATTCCATCCGTTATTTCCGCTCTGTTCGCCCTCTTCTTCCCTTCTCCATTCTCCTCCTCTCTTTTCTCGCATCACGTCGCCGCGTTCCATCTCCGCAAATGCGAAAAATATCGAATTAAACGGCAAACGAGAAGATGCAACATACATATATGTCGTTCATGGTTCGAGCGAGAGACGGCTACTTCCACTGGCACGATATCTCGTCCATATCGATGCACCTAAATGGAACATCGTTGTCCCGCTCGCGATAAACCGTTACGTTAAACCGCTGTCTCGTCCGCGATCGTTCCTACAATTATCGCACGACTTTAGAATTAGCACGATAAGCGAGCGAAGGCGACATTGCGGACTACCTGTCATCGTACATGCGGAACGCTCGGAGGTGGAAACTACGACGTATAGCGGAAGGGGTACGAAAGGGGGAAGGGGGGGGGCGGGTGGCGGTTATCCAGATAGCAGATAGCTAGGACGGTGGTCTCGTTTGCGGCTTGACCACCCTTGCGGCGCACTGCCCTAACCGCCCCTAACCACCGTACCGCAGCCACATGGTGTGTGCAACCGGCGATAACGTCGCCCTCGCTCGCAAGCCGATGCGTGTCGTTGCACCGGCCACGCTTTCGCGAACGATCGTCCCCCGATCGTTCGTTCGTCCATTCGTGCGTGTCCCGGCGTAGAATACAGGGTGTCCCAGATCTAGCGAGTTAACTCTCTCATTTCTAAAACTTCTCGTAAACGGCTCTTCGATTTTTCATTAATGAGGGATTTTATCGTTTGTCGTAAGTCATTAATCTTCTACATTTTTATACACTTCTGTAACTAATTTTGGAGTTATAAATCTGTCAGAGTAACATCGTGTTGAGTGAGGAATAAGGTTCTGCTACCTGTTCGCACGTCCGTAACTTGATTCCCGAAAAGCCCTTCATTGCCGATTGTTTATGACTCAAAGATCATCAATGTCTCGTTTTTCTTTAGGAAAAAATACAAATCCGTCCAAGAGCCTCTAGACAAAAGACATCCAGGTAGATCTAGAGTCTAGAGAATACCCTATATCTTTTGCCGTGGACACACCACCGGGATGATCCGTGAAAAGTCGGATCATCCCCGCTGGCTCATAGATCGACAAACGAGCCACGCGAACTCTTCGAAAGAATTATCCTCGCGTGTGATCGAAAAAAAATATAACGAGCCTGTTTGTAGATATTACGAACGGTCAGTAAAGCCTCGGCGTTTTAACGATTCACTGGTATTTCGAGATAAAGAGCCATCTCGCCTTCGCATTTCCGACGAACCAATCGGCCCGGCATAATTGAAATCCTTCGGATTTTTCGACTATCTCCATCGGCCCTTTTCCACCGAACAGAGATCGGCTTTCCCGAACATTCAGTCGTTAACTGATCCAATCTTCGGTCATGCGGATGAGCACACGGGCGATAGTAGTAGTAGTAAATACTTCTACTATTCTTTTACAGCAAGCGCTCTTAAGAACGTAAAAATAATACAATGAATAAAAACAAGCCAAGTTTATTAATGAATGTAATCATATAGATTGACTGTGACGGAATAAAGCCGAAAGTATCGACGTTAACATTTGATGTAAGAATTGATTTCATATTTATAGACCTGCGGAATAACATGGGTTCGCAATATACTCTGACACGTAATACGCAATAAATGATTAAAGAGCCATGTGAGTTGAGCGATTCTGATTTTCTAATTGTGAGTGTAAGAGTCCCAGAGAGAGAACGGGACGCCAAACTACACGAAGCTATCAGGCGCACTTGGCCAATTATTATTATTATTATTATTATTATTATTATTATTATTATTATTATTATTATTATTATTATTATTATTATTATTATTATTATTATTATTATTATTATTATTATTATTCTGTCAATCATTATTAACATTACGATGTTTAATTACGTTGTCAATGTATGCCATCAATCAAAGACGAGATATTTGAATGATATTTTTACAGAAGTATATGATTAAAGTTGCATATCACTTCGATACTTTCTAATTCAAGCGAGACATTCTCTACCTCGAGATCCCGCGTCTTTATCAATCGTGTTCAATAAATACATGAAATACCACGTGTACACAAAACTCGACGGCCGGACGGTGTGCTTACATGTGTACACGAACGATGCAGAGGACGTACATATATTGCGCATGCATATTATACATCGCGTAACCTTTACAACGGTAGCGGGACCGTATCTAACAAACCGCAACGATAGCTACCAGTCGTCGTCGTGTCGCATCGCATCGCATCGCATCGCGCCGCATGCGTGTGTATGTACACACGCGTGCGCGCGTCATCGTTGAATATTTGAGGATCGTTTTCTTCTGCGTTTCCCCTCTCGCCGAGACGCGACGCGACACGCGTTCCATCCTTCTCCCGAGAATACTCTCCTCTTTCGTATCGTACTTTTCGCGAGCGATTAACAGCGTCGTGCAAATCTTCGTCGTCGATGCCGATGACGACGAGCGAGAAGAAGCGAAAGAGAAAAAGGGAGAAAAGAAGAGCGGACGACGACGTCGGGACAGCATGATCACGCGCGTATATAGGCGGAAAGAGCGAGTGAGAGAAAGAGAAAGAGAGAAAGAGAGAGAGAAAGAAAGAGTGGGACCAGTGAGATAAGCCGTGCGGCCGACACATACGGTAGTCGCAGATCGGCGAGGTAGACAAGGGGCTCGAGCAAGCAAAATGGAGGGCAGGCGAGCGTGGAATATAAAAGGAGGAACGTGAATTCATATCTCGTCCGAGGGATCTCTCTCGTAGAGCTGCGCTACGCCGCTGAGAGACTGCTTTCGAACCAACGAGCGAGAGACGGAGTAAGTGGGATTGGCGAATCGAGAGGCAAGGAAAGGATAAATCCCCGACCGCGTTGCAGGAGACGAGAAGAGGGATAAGGACCAGGAGAAAAGAGAGAGAGAGAGAGAGGACGAAAAAAAGAGGGACAGAGATAACAGAGAGACAGCCGTCCGCGGTCTTTTGGCTATGTATATAACTCCGAGTCCGCGCGGACTCGACTCTCTGCTGCCGTCGTCGGGTCGTGCCGACCAATCTGCGCGCGGCTTCGACCAATCGCGTCTCGTCCGCGACCAACACACACGTCCGAGCGCACCACTACCAACTCGCGCCAAACCGCCAACGCTGGCGCTTCTCCGCGCCTGCTCGAGCCAGTCGATGCCGAGCCACGCAAGGATGTAGGATCTCTTTTGTCCCGTCGAGCGAGCCGTGAATACACGTTGCGTACATATACAATGCCTCCGGCCCCGCGGCCTACTAAGGATACCGCCGTGTACTCTCGCTTGTAGGCAGGTGAGAAAGCACCGCCGGGGAAGACGAAGGAGAAAGAGGGAACCGCTTCTGCCGCCGCCGTCGCTGCTACAAAATTCTCCAATGTACCGTCGTTAGGCTGCGGTTTTCGGTTTTTGAGGCTCGACGAGCACGACGACTCGAAAAAAATTCCGCCCGGGTTCATTGAGATACGTCGGAGGCGAAGCGAGAGAGACGGTTTATGGATTTACGACGCGTTGTTTATAGACCATACCGAGATTACAATATTTTCACGAAAATTATGAAAATTGTTTTTCGCGAATGTAAATGTACATATTCCCGTATGCGAAATAATAATGCATATGTAAAAAAAAAATATTGATAATAATCAGAATGTCGAAAATACGAATTATGAAAGGTTATAAATTGTAACATCAAAAAAACGCGAATAATTTAATAAAACGTTAATATTATCGTACCGTTTATTAAAAAACAAAAGATTGAATATTTTCCATCTATACATCTCCGCCTGTCTGGTATATCGTTGAGATTGATCGCGCCCCATGTCGAAAAACTAACGAGATTACGATAATGTGATTACGATTTACGTAAACTCGCGGCAGATATTCTTCCCCTGCGCGACGTAATGACATTTATTTACTCATAACCGCGGCTTTCGATTCTCACGCGGCAGCCTGTTCCTGTAAAATCGCGCTGACACCAATCAGCTGACGGGACAAGACGTACGCTTAACGAGCGTTTCTAAAAGCCTTCGCGGTACAAGATGTTTTCTGTCCGACGCGTATACGGCGAATATTAGCGTACTTAAACCAAATACGGGAATGTCCCGAGATCGGAGAAAGCTTTCTGCGAGACTCTAGGAAAACTTTACGGTTCCTAATCGCCGATCGCGATAAGGTCGAATTGACGCTATTGAGATGAGGAAAAAATATAAAATAGAAAGAAAAATTTATTCTACTCTCTCGAAACGATCGGATCAATTATAAATTATTTAAGTTAGAGCACACAAGAAACGAGAAAAGAGAATTTGAGAAACGTTCGCGTCCAAAGTGATTTTCCTTCTTACACGAATTTATTAGCACGCAATCTATTAATAAAAATAGACAAAATTCTTTTCAATTGAATTAATTTGATTCGTTGATATTCAGCTATATTAGCGTTTGCTGTTATCGTTAAGAAAAGCGGGGCACTTCGAGGCTGGGCAACGAATGGAACACGTTATTTAAAAGCGGGACCGTCCTGCTAAAAGCGGCACGTCTGGTCGCTTTATCGATATATCGTTTATCCGCTACGACCCGTCGTATATTTCTCGCGGTACTCCTCTCTTTGTTACTCTTCCGTCTGTCGGTTAGTGATTTTGAGCATCGGTGACAAGAGAGAGAACGGATGATATTCGATGGAGCAGGAATTGGAGGGGTCAGAAGGAGGAAGGCGAGGTAGTTAGAGTTAGATGGAAGGACAGGCGCCGTTCGTCCTTCGAGATACCGGCGAGACGATCGTTGCTTTCGGACAAATTATTAATCCCAAAGTCTTGACCTTCCTCGCCTCTTAATCCGGATAAAGAGAGATATCTCGCGCCCGAGGGACAAAAGGAGGAGCACCGTCCCGGCAGCAAATCCGGCAAGACCCCCAGCCCCTTTTCTTGTCTCCCTCACAATCTGCCCCAGCTTGTTCGCCTCCTCGCTTAACTCTATTTTTCTTTATCCATCCCGTTCTCGCGCGCAATTCTCGCCTTTCTTTTTTCTTCCGCATCTCGCGCGGAAATGTCTCGAGATGGTGGTGTATATCGCCTTTATCCGCCGCAATTTATCGCCCCTTCGCCGCAAATCTAACATCCGCGGACTCTTACGTACACGCTTTTCCTCCGCGTGTATACACGATGTTCCAAAGCCAAAAAAAATTTTATTAATCTTTAACGTAACGTTGTTGGTTATCTCATTCTTGTATTGTACGATTTCGCGCGTCATACAAGTGAGCGAGTGTCTAATTAAGATCTTATTTTCTTGGCTTCACTATCATCAAGAGTTGCCGCCGTCGTGTCTCTCGGCCTCCCATACGACTTACTACCGTTTCTTGAACCTAATCGCCGGGCGATACATCCACGAGCCTCGTGTAGTGGCTTGTTCACGGATTGTTTCGTTCCCTCGTCTCGTTCTCGAGGGAGTGTTGAGGGAGTGCCTCGGGTGGATCGGCGGAGGCCGCGTGCGTGCACGTGCAACGTAACACGTGCGATTAGGACTAGACGTTAGGTGATGGAATATGACGGAGAATATAGTTCGAGATATTAAATTATTAAAAAGTTTATTAATTCGAAATTTTTATTTACCCAAAGTGCTCTTTTCTATTTTTTTTTTGTGAAAAATTTAAGTAACTATAAATAAATATATGATTTAATTCTAAGTGTCTTTTCCGTTGATGATAATTAATAGAACAAAATAATCGGTAAAAAATTTGGAAATTGATTCGAAAAGTAAATAAAATTTTATTTGACTGTCGCGAACATATTGGTTGTGATTATATCTTGCGATGTCGCGCGATAACGTGCTCTATTTCCTTAAACACAAACGCATATATAACAGAGTTGCATTAAATCGCCACATTACATCTGAGCTGTCGCAGTCAACCGTTCATTCGCGAATTCGATAGCGAGGCAAACAAGCGGCTGATACGATAATCGGCCGATGTCCACGTTTAACGGTGACTTAACGCCGATCCCAAGCTCACGATCCTGCGACACCGCAAACATATGTATGTATCTTACGTCGCGCTAATATGATCCGTTATGGCGAATAGAGCAAAAGTGGGTACACTCTTGCTTTAGAGTGGGTACACGAAGGAGTGATTTAATGGCTTTCTATCCTAGGACTTTCAAGCACTTAGAAGAGTGCAAAATTTAATAAATACACAGTCTCAGCATCAAAATGTAATAATAAAAAGAAAATAAAATATGCAATAATGTGTTTGATAAAATGAAAAATAATTAAAATCACTCGACTCGCGGATATGAGTTTAATAGATAATTAATATCTGATTAAAAAGAAAGAGTTGGAAATATTACTAAAAGTATTTTTATGCATATGAATGCTGCAATCTGATGCAACACGATCAAATTATTAAAGAGAGTCTGAATATAAATCCGAATAAGAAATGTTTGTTCTAAATCAAAATGCCCAATATAATTCAAGCGATTTTCTAGTATGTATAAGGCGTAAGCATTACATTAAGTGTAAGAACATTTTCATCTCATGTCAGTTTGGGGGAAGTTCAGTGTACCTAGCATGTGTAAGAGACAGAGAGAGAGAGAGAGAGAGGGAGCAGAGGAAGCGCGCAGGATGTGCGGGATCGCGTCAAATGTCGCCGTAGGAACGAGACACAGTTGGCCATTTCGAGTTTAGCGAGACTGTTGCCGGCGATGGTGGTGAGAGACGACGACGATGGTGGAGTAGTTGGCGGCAGCAACGGCAACGGATAGTACCCGTGTAACTGGCGGCGTTGCTGAGAGGGGACTGCAGTGGCGGCGGCAGCAGCAGCCACTACTGGGACGATTCGACGGTCAACCGGTCAGCCAACTTTGCTGGCGGACGCTAATAACCGCCAGCTTCGCGGCTGCGGCTGCGGCTGCGGCCGCTGCTGCGGCTGCGTCCACTATTGCGAGGTTCCCGGCGCGTACATATATACCCAGGGCCGTCGGTAACGATGGGCGCGACGCGAGGGAGGTGTAAAGGATCATTTGCCGCGAAATAGAATTTCGGGTTCGTGGGAGGATGGAAAAAGTGCAAAAATTCGACGGATCGAATTCTTCGACGCGCGAATTTCAACTCCGAAAATTTGCTGCTTCTCAAATATAAGTGTCTCGCGTAGAAAAATATCTGTCTTGTACATCTCTTATCGGAATAAAATTTGCAAAGGATAATGAATTATGTGTTTTATCGATGATATAAGAGTAATCTCTGATATCATAGCGCTAGTAGCTGTGTTCTGCTCGCAATCGGTATTATAATAGCGCACTGTTTTTTACGGTCTCTAATATACTGAAGTTTCCTATGTCGCTTGGGATTTGCTTGTCGTGAGACACACGCTCGTCGCACACGTGGAACAATACGATCTATATCGCCTCCATACCGTTCGCAATTTCCTCCGTGCAAACGTTCGCAATGGAAAGATGGAATCAGGGCCGTGCGTAAAAAAGTTGCCGCACTTGGCTGCTTGTCTTCAAACATGAAATTGACGGATTAAATTCATGTCATATACTGTCCGCGGAAAGCATCGATAGCATTTTTTTAAATTCCATCACCATTTAATAGATTAATATCGCATTAAGATATTTAATATATTCAAAGTTGAGATTAAATCTTTCGCTACATTTTTGCTATATAAAACAAGATATCCTAAATTCTTTAAAGAATTAGAGCCTAACATAATTCGACGAGTTTAGAATATTTTTATATAATCAAACTGATCGTTTGTCATTTTAAATAAATAAAAAAAAAATCAGAACGCATCTTTGCAAGTTTACCGCAAGTCGCTACAGCCCTGAATATAAGCCATTACCGCGATGCACACGAACATTCTCGTCCTTCTCCTCTGGCATGTTGCTGCTCTCTCTCTCTCTCTCTCCCTCTCTCTTCCTGTTTCTCTCCCTGGCACTCGTCAGGCGGGGTGGCAGATAACATTGCTGCATGACACCGTTGCTCTTGGTACAACTACTCGAGTACCGGGGAGAGCGGTAGATACCTACCTACCTACACCCTATCTACCTACCTACCTACGGGCCATACAGCCAAAGCGACTTGGTGCGCTCTCCTAGCGTATACGTGTATGCGCACACGAACGTACCGCCGGCACACCGCTAACAGACCGTCCATAACTGCAACGGAGCGGCGTCGCACCGCACGTCGCACCTCGCCGTACCGAGAGAGCTGTGCGCGCAGTGCATTAGGACTGGGTTACGACAGTAAATTTTCACTACCGTGCGGAGTTCTAATGGCCGGGTATGCAGCTGGTTTCAGTGGCCTCGAGTCGTTCTCTCCCTCTTCTCTCCGTCTTCCTTCTCTCGCTCCCTGTCTCCCTTTGGTCTTTCACCGTCTACTCTCTTTCTCACTTGTGCATTCCGTCTTTCTTTCTTTCTCTCTCTCTCTCTCTCTCTTTCATCGTCTCGCTTAACGGCACGCGGAAAAGCAGGAAAGGAAACCGAGAGCGAGGAAGAAGGTAAAATACACCGGGAGACAGAGAGAGAGAAAAACAAGTTGTTCGCGGTTCTTCGCGGTGCGGGAAACGTTCGACCTCGTCGAGATCCCTTTAATATCGTCGATGCAGCTCTCCTCGCACGCAACGAAGCGTGCCGCGACGAGTCCCAAGGAGACACAAGCGATCGCGATCGTTTCACCACCGCGTTTTGCTCGTTTTACTCGATCGCTTTCTAGCGGACCGATGTTAATTATAGCCGCTGCTTCAGCCAAATAATCGATCAAATCGAGCGCGTCCGCGATTACAATCTGGAGAAAATTGCGAAACGAAGATGTCCGGGACGGGCAGCCCAGCCGTTGTGCGATAATGAGCAAAATATTGCGCCGCATTATATTACAAAAAAAGAGGGAGAGGAGAAGGAGGAAAAAAAAAATACATTTTTACACCAAGCCAGCGCAAATATAAACGACCGTGGTATATCTACCGTTTGATCCGATAACAATCGAGTCGACGCATCGATTCGCGTCGCGTTTGTTAAATCGGCGTTTCCTCGCTGTTAAAAGCCAAATCCGAGTTCTTGGAATACATAGCGAGACGGCTCCGTCGGTGGACCATAGGGCGAGACGATTTACCAGAGCGTTACCGCTCGGCTTATCGTTGTTACTACCGCCAATTGTTTCGTAACGACGACGATGAGTTTTCAGAATGCCGGACTAATGTGCGACTAATAGCGGAATCGTCTCGAGGCGCGGGGAAAATGGGAAATAATTGCAGTGGTCGAGTCGGGTCGTCGTCGTTATGATTAATGGCTGCGTTAAGTCAGCCGAGTACAAAGTCGAGTCTTTATACTCGCCTTGACGTTTTCGGTAATTATCAGATCCTTCTACAGGCCGATTAGATAAAAAAAGAGTTTCGAATGCAAACGTCGCGATCGAAAGAATACAAAGCTGACGAAATCCAAATTTGTCCGGGGTTGCGGTTCGTAAACACGCTCGCGTTGTTAAAAAGCGTCTTGGAAGTGATAGAACAGGATATCCCAGCGCGATGCCGTCACCGATATCGTCGCAGCCAAGTTGTAAAGAGAGAGAGAGAGAGAGAGAGAAAGAAAGACGGCGAACGCGAGAAAACGAGAGAGCCACCCGGACTTTGTTAGGCCATAATAGCGCAGCCCGCAGGGAGGACAGAAGTCTGGAAAGACTCTCCTCCGTCTGGTCCATTCGCCCCCGTCGCGAGCGAGCGAAAAAAGCTCAGCCGAGGAGAGCCCCGACGAGTAGACATACCCCTACGTACTCTCCTTTCTCTCTTCTCGAGTTTTGTTTTTCCGGTCCCTCGAGAGATACCGGACACACACAGGCTAGGCTAAAAGAGAGGAAGAGAGAGAAAGAGAGAGAGAGAGAGCGAGAGACAGAGAAAGAACGAGGGAGATCGAGGAAGAACGAAGCTTGGCGTGGGTGGTCAATAGTTTTGCCCTCTCGATTCGAGTCCGCGCGGACTCGACGAGCGGCTGTCAAGCGCCGTCGCGCGACGTGACTGCGCTCGGAGCGGTTTCGTGCGGCGCGCCGATTGGTCGACGTCGCGGCTCCATTGGCTGTTTTTAACAGCGGCGGCGCGCCGCACGGAAAGAGGGGTACGTTGCTTAAGAACCGGAACCGTCGATTGGACAAGTCGGGCGAGCGGCGCGGACGATTGGCCGTACAATCCGCGCGGACTTTCCACGAGAAACCGTGCGCGCCAAGAGAGGGGGTCACGCTCGGGCCACCCCGACGGTAAGGTCGTCGGGGTGGAAAACGCTCAAATAGGGTGGTTTAACGCGAAGCTCGGTGCCAGAAGGACCCACCACTGCGAGGGTCTCTACGCTTCTCCCCGCTTGTCCCGCGCCCCCCCCCATACCCTCCCCTCCCGCTCACCCTGCGCCGCCCTTCCTTCCCTTCCGGACTCGTGGGGCTCCGGGCTCGTCGAAACAACGTAACGACCAGCGAAATTAGGTAATTCGGCCTCGTAATAATGCGTCGCCGCGCCACCATCCTTACCCCCTATTCTCTTTTCTCCTCCTCGCGCGCACCCGGTAATGAATCGGGCACGATGGAAATTAGGGGCTCGCCGGACGCCTCTCTCTCTCGCCCTCCGACCCGTTCCCCCCGTTCTTCCTTCCCCCCTTCCCGTCCCCGCGCCACTACTGACTTTCTTGGATGTTTGTTAAATGCGTCGGGGCCGCGGGAGGTGTGTAATCTGCACCACGAATTCAGACGAGTTTCCAACTTTCGAACCGGAATCTTATCTCTCCTCGCGATCGCGCGACTGTTTATTACGAGCGCTCGCTCGTTCGCTCACCCGGCCGTGCCGTCAATTACTCGAAGCGTAAAGTGAGCGCGCGCGCGCGCATCTGCGATCAA
>NW_021850256.1:686026-696180 GCF_003651465.1 Formica exsecta
ACGTAACGACCAGCGAAATTAGGTAATTCGGCCTCGTAATAATGCGTCGCCGCGCCACCATCCTTACCCCCTATTCTCTTTTCTCCTCCTCGCGCGCACCCGGTAATGAATCGGGCACGATGGAAATTAGGGGCTCGCCGGACGCCTCTCTCTCGCCCTCCGACCCGTTCCCCCCGTTCTTCCTTCCCCCCTTCCCGTCCCCGCGCCACTACTGACTTTCTTGGATGTTTGTTAAATGCGTCGGGGCCGCGGGAGGTGTGTAATCTGCACCACGAATTCAGACGAGTTTCCAACTTTCGAACCGGAATCTTATCTCTCCTCGCGATCGCGCGACTGTTTATTACGAGCGCTCGCTCGTTCGCTCACCCGGCCGTGCCGTCAATTACTCGAAGCGTAAAGTGAGCGCGCGCGCGCGCATCTGCGATCAATGATTCGGTGTAAGGACCTCTCGCTCACCGGTCGGTCGAACTCACCGCAAAACGAACGTTATCGGAACAAGATCTGTCCCCGCCTACCTACCTACCTACCTACAGGCCGAGTTTCTCGTCCGTCTCGCACCGGCAGAGAGACGTAAAGAGAAAGGAAGATTGAGAGAAAAATGGGAGAGAGAGAAGGATACGTTCCATAGAAGAGGATTATTCGCGACACGGGTAGGTGGTGCCGCCTTTTGTTTCTTCCTTACCTTCTCCTTTTCTTCGCTTTTTATCCATTGTCCGGAGGAACGCGATAAGAAAGATGATGCGTCGGCGAAACTCGATACCGAATCTGCTGTCTCGCACCTGCCCGCCGATTCGTGACCGTCTTGATCATCGCGATGCGCGTAGTAATGAATGAGCTCAGCATTACGCGCAATGGTAGTATGTCTCGTTTAGATATATTTCCTCTTATCTTTCCTCTTATCTTTCTCTCTTTATTCATGCGTGGTATCACTCGCTGGTATCGTCGCGTCTTGGTCTGACCTTTGATTTCAAAGTGGCGTTTTTTTACAAGAACGTCGGCATTCTGGCGGAGAGCGGCTCGCGCTTGTCGCGTCTGCGAAATCACGCGGTCGAATAATTGCTTATCGAGCAGAGCTGAAACAGTGTCGCATAATTGAGTTGAAACAAATCGAATTGCTCCGCGGCTCAGTTTGCAACCGTGCGCCAACGATTGACTCCGACCGTCTAGGCGTTTTCCTTTGTTCCGATATCTCGAAAATCATCACGACGTCTATTAATTAATCAAATTAAATTGCAGATATATTATAGATTCAACGTTTAATTATTTCCAGGGATTATATATATTATTTCCATCTCTCAAATATCATAGACCTACGTTGTTTATGAAATGATGAAGTCAATTATATTTATACGTCCGACTAGTCTTTCACCATGGATTAATCGCTCGTATTTCTTATCGTACATATCTCCACTCAATTTCCAGTCGGTACCGTACACCGCACAAGAGAAGCTCTCTCCCGCTTTCATTTACCCACAGTTTCGCACAGTGCAATATCGCGGGGAGTTCGTGCCTCCTCGTCTCCTCTTTTGCGAGCGTGTCCAAAGTTTTTCGCCGTCTCGCTCGCAACGGCCCACGGAAGCCAGAGGTGCGGTGCGGGGCAGAGTCGGCCCGAAAAAAGTTTATCGCAAAATGGCTGCCCGTATTTACGTGATTCGGGGGCGGAGGCTTTTTCCGAGCTTCCTCCACCTACTGTGTACCACCGCCGCCACCACCTCCTCCGCGACTCGATGGGTAGTGCAACGGCGTGGAGCTGGAACGACCCAACTGCCGAGAAAGCTTTTGCATAATAAAACAGCCTGTACTTTCTCCTACTCCCGACTCTTCTCCGCTTGCTCTCTATCCCCATCCCGGCTACGCAACCATAGCTACCCATCTTCCTCTCTCTCTCTCTCTCTCTTTTTCTCTTTTTCTTTTTCTCTCCATCTACCTCCTCTTTTATCCTCTTTCTCTCTCCCTATTTCCCTATTTTCCCTTATCCGCCCTCTCCCTTCGATCTACGAGAAGAAAAAGTATTGGTACGGTACACCTGTGTGCCTGCCGCTGGTCAGATCGTAAAAAAGGGGGAGAAACGTCGATTTCGAACGCGGGAAGGGAATAGTAGCGACGGGGAAAATGGGCGTTAGCTTCCTACGCGTTTTCCGAAAGCGGAAAGCGCGTATGAAAGGGACAAACCGCTACGGAAAACCCGGTACGGCGTCAGCGGCGACGATGAGAGCAGATCGTTTCGACGTTATAATATCCGACGAGATTAACGTTATCCCGCCCGTCGCGTCCTCGCATTCGAGCTTTTTAACGGTCGTAAATATTCCGTTTTAAAAAGCGCGACTGTGATTTTTCGCGCTCGTTATTGCGTTTCCCGGGCTACGCGCCTAATATAGCAGTTTCATTCGGCTAACCGAGAGAGTTAGAGAAAGAGAGAGAGAGAGAGAGAGTCGTTTGTATATGTTACGGTATAAATCTAAAGGTACACGCGACAGACTGCAAATTATGTAGCGACGGCTGTCCGTTTTTATTCCGCTTAATTCGTTCGAAATTGCGCGCGAGAGTCGCATAATTGTGACGCGCAACGTCTGGATAATGCAGAAACGACAGCGCGCGCGGCCAACACGGGATACACGCTCCAACTCCGAGAGAGAGAGAGAGAGAGAAAGAATATTACGGTATTATAGCGTTAATTTGAGCGCCGCTAAGAGGAATCGCGGGAGACAAAATTACCGGCCATGTACTAAGCGGCTCGAGCTAATGCAACAAACAGTTGCACAGTGAAATGCGCATAAAGTGAAGATGCAGCACACTACGAGTGTGACAAAAATTATTATCATTAATATTATTCAATGCTCTGAGATAGGTCTTTTTGAAAAAAGTCCAACATCATAGAGAACAATAAGAAACATTTTTACAGATCATGAGTTATTGTTAGCATAACGTATAAATATCTGTATAAAAGAGATAAGTATTAATATATGCATACACACAACACGCTTATTTAGATGCGCAAGTTGATAAAACTTGGAGATAAATTAAGTATGCAATCTTTTTCATAATTGAACATTCACAATCAATCACACATCCACGTAATGATTTAACTACCAAGTCTATCATTTTTTCAAACAATTCGGGCGATCTGCATCTTCGCGATAATAGATTTAAGAATCTTTTGAAATTGTATGAATCTTTTTATTCGGACGAGAGAGCGAGAGCGAGAGAGAGAGAGAGAAGAAAAGAGAAAAAAAAGAGATTAATTATGGACTGTAATATACAGGGCGAGTCACTAGAAATTTTCTAGGTCTTCTAAGATATCTTCATAAATATTGATTTTATATACAAAAATGTTTAAGACAAATGTTAAATAATTTTGAAAGAGCTACATTTTTGTAGTTTTAGTTTTTTTCTAGGTGGAAACGCCAAAATGTTTTGAACTTTTTTAAAATGGAAAGCCCTATTTTTAATCAGTTATAATTGTAGAGAATGAAAAAACAAATCCAATGATTTATAATACCTTGACTGTGGGATGACGTTGAAATGAAAAAATCCGAAAAACAGAACGAGTAAAATAGATAGATAATAAAAGTAATAATTTTTCAAACAGAATAAATTATTTTATTTAATAAGGTGCTATCTTTTGGAATCGTTCGACATTGATGATACGTTGCTTCATGTCTTTGGGAGTTGTTAGTACATCTCGATACACTATTTGTTCACTATCATCCCAACGAAATCCCATTGACACATTCTGTTCCCTTGTATTTATCAATTCCGAAGACATGAAGCAACGTATTACCAATGCTTATCGAACAATTCCAAAAGATACGTTGCAAAGACTTGTGCATCTTTTACAGAACGCAAAAGTGTCATGAAATGAATAGACAATACTTGGAGCATCTTATTAAATAAAATTGATTCATTTTGTTTGAAAAATTATTACTTTTATTACTCCTTCTGTTTTCTAGATTTTTTCATTTCAAAGTCATTCCACGTTCAAAGTATTATAAAATCGTTGAATCTGTCTTTTCATACTCTACAATTATAACTAATTAAAGATAGGGCTTCCCATTTAAAAAATTTGAGATAACCTTTAAAACCTTTTGTCGCCTCTACATAAGTGTGTTGTGTGTATGCATATATTAAAAAAAAAAAATTAAACTACAAAAATGTAGCTCTTTCAAAATGATTTAACGTTTGTCTTAATCGTTTTTGTGTACAATCAATATTTATAAAGATATCTTAGAAGACAGTTTCTAGTGACTCACCCTGTATATACGTATCCGAAGCTCAGCGCTAACTCATCGTTATCACGAAACAGTTAGCCATTATTTTGTCCGATGATGCCTCACTATTCTCTCTCTTTCTCTTTCTCTCTCTCTCTCTCTCTCTCTCTCTCTCTCTCTCTCTGTCCTCGTAATATCTTCGTCCACGCGTATGCGTGTGCGTATACGTGCTCTCGGATCCGGCGGAAAACGCTTGCGCGTGTGTACACCACGGTGGTTAATTTCCAGTCAAATTTCATTACTTGACCGCGGCAAGCGGGTAGATGGCCCGTGTGCGAGCCCTCGTTCCCGCCTCCGCGAGCAGCCGGGATTGGCGGCCAACATTATTGTTGCACAGTTGTCCACTGTCAGGGCTGTAAAATGGAGACGCGAGGCCGTGGTATTATTAATGATCGCGCCCGTTTCCCTAACTCCTGTAGCTTAACACTCGCGCCTTTGCGTTCCCTTTTTATCTTCCTCCTTCTTTCATATGCCACTTGTGTGAACAGGTTGCACATATTAAATCGATGACAATATCTTTCATTTTGCGTCTGCTCTAATATAATAACCGTTAATAAATTAATACCGTATATACACGTCCTTTTTCGAAGAATACATCATGCATTTGTCTCGATTGATCGTCTCGTCTAAGATTGCCATGTTTAAAAAATTTAATCGTTTTATGCATATCTATTTGTTTAATTCGCTCGATGAGATCGCGACATTGTCTGTCATTTCGGTATCACTCTACAGGACGATTTAGTGTATTTCTGCGACACCCGTGTATTATAGAATGATAACAAAGATAGCAGCGGCGGTCTCGTCGCGTTGTGATTGTCGGGCGGGTCGTATAAAAGCCGAGTGCACGGCTGGCAGGCCACGAAATGCCGGTCGCCCGGTAATAATTTAACTGGGAGTCGAATTAGAACTGGGATAACAACGGTTTCCGGACGAGCCCGTCCACAAATATGCCATATACAGCCACATACGTGCGCCTGGCTCGTCGGATCTTTCGAAACATTTATGCGTCGCTCTGTATACGTTCATTACGATTGTAATCGATCGAGTGAGACAGCTCTTCTGCTCTCTCGTTTACCTTCTCTTTCTCACTCTCTCTCTCTCTCTCTCTCTCTCTTTCTCGTATACTCTCTCGCGCGTCCCGTGATGCCATTTAATAAATATCAATTTAGTTCCGAAGGCGATTTTCATACTATATTGACAATAATTATCGGCAATGTCTCTCGTTGTTCCCTCTCGAGTAAAATCGTTTCAATTCATATTTAATGTTATTTTAATGCGTAATCAAATGTTCTCTCGCGGTCGTGAATACTTTTATTTTTTTAATGCCTTTTTACTTACGTCTCGCCATCACGGAACAATAGTTAATAATACGCCTCTAATCGCGTGATAATTGTAATAAAATATTATGCTGCTAATTATTTGTTCGATGCTCTCGTTATATTTTTCGTGTAATAATTTAGAAACGGGAAAAATTTTCTGTAATGAAAATCGACAGCTCACTCACGATATTTTCAACGGATATATAATATGAAGCGCAGGGGACATAAAGTGAATAGACCCCGATTCTATAAGCAGCAAGGATATATACCTTGCGAGGCGCATAAATCATTTCGCCACTCGTTCGGGGTAATTGGCGCGTGCTACGATAATGGTATCCAAAGAGAATTCGTTATAATACACACCGAAGGTTCTACAGGTCTCCCTCTCTCGAAACACTCTTCGCTCGCTATATATGTCTCGATCCAATTTCTCGCTCTCTTTACTTTCTCTCTCTCTCTCTCTTTTTCGCAAATAGCGACAAACTCGGATGATACAACTTTACTCGCGCAAAATCGCGTGTCTTACGAAATGGCGAAATTAATAACAAGTTCGCCTTCGAAAATGAATGTCCAGGGATAAAACGCCGCCAAGAGGTAGACACGATAGATCTTGGGCGAATTCAAGGCGTTCCTTTTTCGCTTACACATTTCTCCTTCCTCGGTCTTTTCTCTCTCACCGCTCACTTCCTTCCCTTTCTTACCTCAGAGTTGCTCTCGGCTATTTCACAAACCTCGTGCACTCCTCTCGAATTAAGTGAAATCGGCCCGAAGGAAGAACGCCCGTGCCCGAGCTCTCTAAGCCGAAGAGGAGAGGAGAGGAGAGAGAGAAAAAAAGAAGAAGACGGAGAGAAGCTGAAAGGATGAGGAAAGTAATCTTTCGGCCCCGGCGTTTCCAATCGACTTCATTCTCCTCCACTAGTCGTTTCGCCGCTCCTACGGCCCTCCTGTGGCCCCGAGCATTTTCTCACGCGAAAACATTTCTACCGTCGTATTTCTAGAAAGGGAAGCGTGTAAATAGCGAGGATGACGCGGCGCTCTTCTACTTAGCGATCCAAGTCACGGTAATTTACCGTCGAATACCGGTCCTTTTCCTGTAATTCCTCGGTAAGCGCTCGTGAAGCATAGTAATTTCCGTAACTTAGCGATAAATCATCGAAACAGCGAGAAACGATAGGACGATGCTTATTTTTTAGCAACGTGTAATTTTTATCGCGATCGAAAATAAAAGCCTAAAACAGATATGTTTTCTAATAATTCGTTAACAAGTGTACAATAAATTTTGTTGATATACGCGTAAGCCCGTAAAAAGAAAACGCAGAATTTTCTCCAAGATCCTCTCATCAATAATAGTTACACGTTTATAATATATCTCGTGCACATACAATCTCAAACTTCCCTCAAATTTAAAGATCGAGGGACAGAAGTATCGCGTGCGCCGGATCCAAATGTATATATACGAGAAGGCAAAGCGCGTGTTATCACGAGCCCACTACGCCTCCCGGATTTCGTGGAAGCCGCGAGCAGTCGAAATTTCGAATTAATTAGACGGTGTTTCATAATTCATGAGATACGACCGGCCCCGGGCCGGCTGACTGACTTTTTACATAATGCGTGCGTCGATCTTTTCTCGGAGGTGTCCGGCCGGCAACCGAGCGGAAGATTGTTTTTCGCACGCACGAGTTGCCTCTCTCGACACACGCGAAACTCACCTAGCGCCTCCTCCCCTCTCTTCCACTCTACCTCTCTTTATCACCAAGATCGTATATCCACGATGAATCGATACCCACATCGAAGAAAGAGAGATGGATAGATGGGAAGAGAGAAAAAAAGAGAGAGACTCGAAACGCAAATATTTGACGGCGGTCTTTCAACCGTAAATCTGTCTATCTTCCGAGATTCGTGTTTTGGTTTCGGGACGTTCGGGATGCAAACGCGCTTCGCCGAGTCGGTACAACACGAGCGGTAGCGGTAGTGGCAGCGTATTGTGTGTCACCCTCTGTGTAGCCGAGATAATCGATGAATGATTATCCAATCGTGGCTAATGCGGAAACTATCCGTTTAATTACGTTTAGTGCCTCGGACCCACGTCGCAATCCGCTCTGGCTTCGAGCTATACGCGCGCTAGCTCGTCAACGTAGGTCGAACGTAGGGGCGGAGGGGTGACGGGGTGGCGGGGTTGCATCCCCCTTTCGCGTATGCGGCAGTCCACGATAGTAGTAGGTACACGCTTGTACGCTTGTACGGTGTCTGTCGGAAGCGGAAGGCGGACGGACGGGGGTTTCAGGACGACGAGATGGACGAAACGAGGAGGACGAGGAGGACGAGGAGGGCGCACATTGGCTTCGCCGCCACTTTACGAGGGAGGCGGCGCGGATAGCATTGGAAAGGGGTTGGCTACCTCATAGCCAGAATTGAGCCGCGACCGCCTAACTGACGTAATCAAGTGTTCGCCAGTGGTACTCAAACGCACGTTCGAACGCGCCTTTTCGCGATCATCTCTAAATGTCCAAGTTCGGCTTTATCGCTTCGAAAAATATACATACGTAATGTGACAATTCGACGATCAAGCTTTAACTCTAAAAGGGAAATTTAAAAATCTTCGGTATAAACTGAGGGCATAAAACTGTTGCATTTACTATTGTGTAAATAGGAAAATATGCTCACTCTCGCTCGTCGTACGCTCGATTTCTCTCCCCAACACGGAAAGCGATAGTTTTCCGCGCGATTATTAGTTCAGCTTAATTGTTTTCGTTGGACAGATGTCGGTCGTGTGTTTACAGGGTGTACGCGCGCGTGGCTCTCTCGCAACGTGTGCCGAGAAACACGCGCATCCGCGGACAGGCTAACTAAGCGGCGCGAGACACGCTCAACATGTGGGGAACACGATCGTTGCGAATACGCTGTGGATGAATGCGACGCGTATCGACACTCGTACGCTGGCATGGGCTGGATGGATGGATTCGATGCTCGTGTATCGCATCGAGTCACATCGCGTCGCGATGCTGTAACGTGTTCGTTTCGTTGTCACGGCCGTTGTTGACCGGTCCGATAACGCCGATCGACTTTTTGCCATCGTCGATATCTAGGGTAGACCTGCTACATAAATGTTTTAGCAGAGCCTGAATCGAGAATCTTGAGATGCTAGGTCTGTTCGTCTTGTCTGCATCCTATTTTATTTGAATTGCAAGAAACTATGTATATATAAAAAGTGTGTAAAAATTAATATAAAAACTTAAAGGAATTTATATATAAAAGGAATAGAGCGGAAGAGATAAACATAAAGTACACGATTCTGGATAGATGAAATTAAAATTTGATTGTAAAAGTAAGAACAAATTTTTTTATCATACTTATAGCAGCGAAATATAAAATTAGAATGTAGTCAATTTTGTCTGTCATGTATTAATCAAGTCCCAGTTTGTTTAATTTATTCAAAAATTTAAAAATTTAATTTTCTGTCGTTCTCCTTTTTACACTCTATTGTTCATTACTATATATATTTGCATTACAAAAATATCAATTGCAATAATAACTGCTGCCTGGCCGAAACAAATCCGTCTCGAGAAACCATATTACCTTGTTCGTCGAGAAAAAAAAAAAAGCAAAAAAGAAGCATGGCATTACAAGCGCGAGATCATCGTCGATGGCTATCGTTAGGCATCCTCGAGGAAGCGCACGAGGCTGAATATACATATCGGAACCGATATAAATAGCCGCGTGTGTACATTGCGTGTGTCGCCATGTGTCTCCCCGCGTCGCGCCACCCCGAGTAAATGAACCTCCCGCGGAGCTCCCGTCGGTCACGGGCATTGAAATAAACAAACAAGCATTGGGAGCAATATCCCGCTTCGTCAATATTTGCTCGACGGTTAGTCGACTCGAGAAGGAGAGAGCGAGAGTCAGAGCGAAAGCGAAAGACAGAGAGAGAGTGAGGGGGGGGGGAGGGGGAGAGAGAGTTGCCTCTGCGCCGACATCTCCGTCGCCTCCGCCTCCGCTTTTCTTCTTCCTTCAGCCGCGTCTCTCAATATGTACCGGCACCTTCGTCTCGAGCAACACATTTGCTTCCACTATTCGTAGACGCCCGAGGGCTCCGGGGTTCGGCGGTGGTGGCGGCGCTGAAGGACTGAGAGGGTAAAGTAAACGGCAATGTAAACGCCGCGTTTACATTTACGTATTTGCCGAGCAACTCAAATATTTCGTGCAGCCCGAGTGTCCGTTTCTTCGTGTGTGAAAGTCTACGATGCACGATGGTTTCGCGGCACGCAACGTTTACCGAGAAGGAGAGAGAAAGAGAATCCCTTCCTTCCTGCTTGCTTGCTTGCTTATCTATCTTTTACCAAATAATGGATCTTATTCTCTTCCCTTTTCATTTTAGCGAGAAGAAATCGGCTTTACATCGATGACGCGAGACTCTGAAATCTCTCTTCCTCACCGAGAGTAAAAAAAAAAAAAAAAAAAAAAAAACAAATAATGGACTTCCCTTTTCATTTTAGCGAGAAGAAATCGGCTTTACATCGATGACGCGAGACTCTGAAATCTCTCTTCCTCACCGAGATCACCGAGAGTA
>NW_021850256.1:697933-705752 GCF_003651465.1 Formica exsecta
AAAAAAAATGGCAGGAAACGTTGCCGATGGAGTAAGCGGCACGGATTGAGGACTTTAAATCCTCGACGGAAAATTCAAAGTTTTTCATTAACGTCTTCGCTCTCGACGAAAGTTTCGGCAGAGCGCCCGACGATGGGGCGCATATTTCATATATTATTTTGCGCGACAAGAAGGTTGATGGCCTCTCTGCGCACGAGTGTAGATACGTACGATACGTACTGCCACGATGTCTCAAACGAGCGAGGTGAGTGAGTGAGTGAGTGAGCGAACATCACCGCTAGCGGGTGTTTGCGCAACCCTCTTTCATGCTACACCCTGCGGCCCTCCATCGCCGCTCGAACAAAGAACACTGTGCTCTACCTCGCCGCACCGAGCGCCTCCGGCGTTAATATTTTAAGCACACTTTTCTTCCACCGCTCTCTCCCCCTGCCCTCGCCACCTGCCCTTCTAGTCTTTTCGCTTTTCTCGCTCGTCGTTCTCCTTCTTGCCGAGAAGCCGCTACGAAAGGGAAGCAGGCGGTGAATTCGTTCGTTCGTTCGCTCGCTCGCTCACTTCCCCGACTTGTAAGCGTCGTCGCGATGGTGAGACGGCGAGGAGAAACGGGGGATGAAAAGAGCCGGGAGAGATAGAGAACGGTCGGGGGGAAAAAAGAGGAACTGAATTTTGCAAGGCAAATTAAGTGTGCGGTTTTACGACAGCGGCTTTCACACCGTCACCCCTCGCGCGCTGCTTCGTCTCGCCCTGCACCTGTGAACCCGAAGGGGATGTTTAAAGAGAAACCCCTTACCCGTCCGCGTGTTCCAGAGTGCTTGCTCGCAGACAACATTTTTGCGTCCCGCGTGCACCGAATATGTTCCCGATTAATCGGGAAAGACGAGCGGAGGGGATAGAAGATAGAGGGCACATTGTCCCTCGCGCGTTATTACTTCGAAAGATCCTACAGATTGTGTCGGGAAAACACAATTCCTTTAAAAAAAAAATTTTATTCGTCCTTGATTTATATTTCGGCGTGAAAACAAAAATGTGATCCATTATGCTACATAAGTTATCGCGACAATCTTAACCGTGATCAACACGGATTTTTTGTTCGCGAGTCGATTCGATCAAAGAGGAGAAGTCGATCGATAAAAGCGCATTTACGTTGCCGCTGAATATAGCTTGCAAGCACGAAGCGAGCAAAGAGTTCTCATTGGTACTTACGGTGTACCGTGTTGCGGTCACACGTATGAATAAATCGCGAGCGCGGTTAAGAAGTCATGCGAGGAGGGAGAAAAAAGAGAGTCGATTTTCGTTCAAAGTTTTACGACTCCTCCGCACGACAGCTCCTCTCTTCCGCGCCACGTCACTATCTTTCGCTGCAAATGTCAGGGATCTCTGTCTCTCGCGTCCGGCGATATTCGCGAATCCTTAAGCGACGTGGAAAATTTCCCAACGTACTCCGATGTCGGGATAAACAACGTACGTGTTGCCGTGAGGAGAAAACGCCGAGAGGGAAAACCTTCAACCTTATCGTATTCCGCTCTTCGCGCAGCGAGGTTTACCGCCGCATGCGAATCGCCGATTTTCGCGGCAGCAGCCGCGCTTTTTCGCGTGTAACGCGAAAAAAAAAGCGCAATATCGTAATGCAGTGATAATGCCGCGGCAATATTATATCGTGTTTCCCTCGCTCGGGATTAGACTTAACGGCCGTCGGGTATATACGTATTCGAGACTCGAGGGCGAGTTGAATCGCGAGGTCGCAGGTGCGCGTATCTCAAAGGCTGCGTGTTCGTAAATTCTCTATCGTTTCCACCATCATTCGCTTTCTCGCGGATATAGTTCCTATGTTAGGTAGTAGGAATACATAGTACAGTTCCGGGGTCGTCGAACCCGCGCGATTCTGAACGGCGACGAGTTCACTTTCGATCTCGCGAGCTGTCTGTTGGCCACCGCTCGGGGGACGGCCGTAGCACGCGCGATCGTTCAAAACTCGACCGACGTCGCTCATTAAATTATCACAAGTTCCAAGTCTGAAAGCACAGCTGCGGTTGTGTAACTCGCCGCTCGCTACGGCCGTGACACATTTTATCATTAAAAAAAGATCTCTTAAACATGACGTGCCGCTGCGGCACAAAGCCGATTTTTTTTTCTCGCTCAAAATTTCACTCTCGAATATCTCGATAGCGCTGTTAAATTCTGAATTAAAATTCCAGAGTATCTCTTTAGGAAATGAACTTTTTTCTAATCGGCGATATGTATACCCAGATCCTAAATCGAACCAAAAAATCGTTACTAAAGTGAAGAATTGCAATTTTGGCACATCGACACTAACAATACACAAATGCCATTCGATCGATTTGTTTAACGTGCCATCTCACGCAACCGGACAGGTTTCGCATATTCGTTCGATATCGCGATTCGTTGATGATCCTGACGCGTTTTTGCCGAGCCGTGCGGTTTCACTGTCTGGCAATCTTCAACGCGGATGCGCTGGCAACGTATTTCATAAATCCGCCGATATATCTACCACGTGCCTCCTCTTTGATCCCGCGAGAGGACGATGCAACCTTCCGCTTCATGCGACGTTCGCGTGAATACCGCGTGTTGCGTCGCGTCAACGAAACGACAGAAGCCGCGCTCGCACACTATGTCGTAATCTGTTCACGGTGGCTCGTATCGCGGCGGAAAGCGCGTTGAAGCTCTGGGGCGTGTGATATCCGGTCGCTTCGCGCTTTGATGCGCTCGTTCCATTCGTTGCAGCTTTATGCTCGCGTTGCAAATATGTTATGGGACGATTAAAAAAAAAAAAAAGGAAAAAAAATTATTCGTGTGTTCAGGGACTGGATTTTATCATAAACTGCAAAAAATGTTTTTCACGATTCCCGCCGCGTTTGCAAAAGCATGTAAAATGACCGGCATGAAAACGCTGTACGCGCGTGCAAAACAGAAAAACGATATTTAAAGTTAAAAATAAAATTCACGTAGCCGTGACAGAGAAAATCTAGTTAAATGCGAAAATACTCGAAATACATGACGGAATTTCGTGTTTCGACTCATTTAATGCGGGAACACTGCGATTCCAATGGAAATTCAGGACAATTCTGTACATACATTGACGTGCGGCGATCCTAGATTCAGACGCAACAGAGAAGCTTTCAATCGACGGAAAGGCAGACGGACAGGGTTGAAATCAATAGGACGCGTCGCTCGGATAAAAATGTCAATATCTGTGCGCAACTAGTTTGCTTTACATCGATCCGACAGTATTCGTTTCGTTGATTGTACAAAGTAATTTGGTTGATTTTACTGACGCGTGAATCAACAGCTTTTTTCCCCTTTGAACGGACAATCGGCCGACGAGCCGCTAGCGTCAGATTGTTCATGTCACGATTCACTAGCGGTGTATCCGGTTGTCCCGTAATTAATTGCTCGCGATCAATAGCGCTTTAATATTAAGAGTCACGCGATCCCAGTTACCGATGTACATAGATATGCGTGATAAACGACAGGATGTAATCAAATTTGTTTTTAAATCATTTCGCACACAAAAAAAAAAAATGGAAAAAGGGGAAAGATTACAAGTTTCGCAAACATATTATCGGTTTCGTAGAATCGGTAAGAACTCGTTATCAAATGTTAAATCATTCAAAGAAAAATTAAAAAAATTTTTGATACATACTTTTATGGATGTAATTTTCGAGGAATGTGAGACAATGTTGAGAGTCACTGTGGTGGAAGGGGTGCAAAATATTTAGATTCGATCATAAGTGCCCGCGCTTTCGCCTAGAGGCCGTTCTTAACAACCCTTGTTTACGTTTACGGCTTTGGGTTTGACGATCGCGTGCTACGTGCCCGCTCGTTCACATATGCGCATGCACTCACACATGTATGCGCACGCGCTGCACACACGACCTCGAAGATAGAGAGGGAGCGAGCGAGAGACAGAGAGAGACGGATTTTGCCACCGGTGCTGGGTGCGTGTAGATACCAATCTCGGTAGCAGGGGTTGAAATCGGCCGCGGTAACCTAGCCCCATAAACTCTCTACGAGCTGCCGCCCCTCTCTCGGAACTTAATTCGTCGAGGGTTGGCGAAGAGCCGGGTGAGAAATCGTGGGGTAAAGAGAGAAAGAGAGAGAGAGAGAGAGAAGTGGAACAAAGGGGCGACGAGGGTAACAGAGAAGAAGAGGGTGCGAGAGGGTCGCGCGTTTATGGGGTGAGTTTCACGCGATGGCCATCGCCATTTATTGCCAATTTGCTAAATGAAACGTGCCGCGCGTACATCGTACGATTATTAGTACCCTCTGTCGCGCAGTTCACCCCAACTCGAGTCGACTCGAAACGGTCTATCGATTTTGCCGATCGTTAGAGATAAAACCAAAGTGGATATACGCTTTACTATCGTCTATAACTATTTTATCATAGTATGTCACGCGGTATTCAGAGATTGAAAACCGGTATAATCTCGATCAATTCAGGTGAGGACAAATGGATCCCTTGATTCTTATTAGCGACCATCGGCGTGAGTTACATTCGCTCGTATTTTTATATAACATCGCGAGGATCGAACTCATCGAAATTACAAGAGTTTTAATTTCCAGTTAAAATTTGATGACTACTAAGCGCGAAGATAACACTCGTGCGAGAGGTGAAACAAAAGGGAAAGTACGTGCGAACGCGCCTCCGGCAAAGAGGCGATGGTTTGGGTTTAGACGGAACAGACGCGGGAACGAGTCATAATAAAAAGATTTATTCGGCTTTTATCCCGGAGTTATTCAGCTCTTTCCGCCCGGGCCGTGAGCTCGCGTTTCTCTCTCTCTCTCTCTCTCTCTCTCCCTCCCTCTCTCTCTCTTCCTCCCTCTTTTACTTTCCTTTCTCTTTTATAAGTCTCTTCGGGCGGAGCAGCCCGAGCTGGAAGAGGCCCGAGAAGATGAGACGTAGATAAAGGAAAAAGAGGGGTAGAGAGCCAGAGGGTTCTGATTAAAATATACGAGCCGCAGCCTCACGGATTTCTTCTTATAACCCCGGCTCCTTATATATTCTCTCCCCTCTCCCCAGCCACACCTCTTCTTCGTTTGCGCGCCCGGGTCCCGGCCCCGGCGAGGATATCGGGCGCGCATTCAGGGAATTCGAAATGAACCCGCCATCGCGAATTCACGCCCCACGTTCCGTGCGAGCGCGGAATTGGACCGAACGTATATTTTACGTGCCGGATTGGAGGGCGGATGCTGGATATATTGGGATTATACCGCTTTATATACACCGTCAAGACGGGACCGATGCGCGTAAACACGGTTTACAATGAAAATCCGCCGCTCTCGCAACGCGGGAGCGGATTCCTCTATAAACGTTTTGGCCGTGCAACGCGTCGCGCACGGATGGCCTACTACTAACCGAGAGAAAGATTAACGAATGAATGTACGCGTCGAGTACGTGCGGGAGATTTATGAGGGGGCGAAGGGCGAAAGGTAAAAATTGATCGTCCGCGCGAGTTTGTCGTTTAATTTACATCGTCGATAAATCGCAATTAGCATCATTCACTTATTATTCACTAATTCACGGGGCGGATTTATCCACCGACGTCTCTGCGACGTTGGCGTTGTTTCCGGCACGCGCGAGTCAATCCGTATCCAAGTAATCGAGGCTACACCGAGTACACATTTCCGCCGAATTGTTCGTGTACGTGTTTCCCGATTCCTAACGACGCGACGCCAGGGTGTCCGGACAGCGTAACAATCGTCACGTCGCTCGTTCGCGGGCCGCCGTATAATTTCGCTGCCGATCGGGGAACACTAGTGGAGCACAGGCGCCGAGTACGAGTTTTACGACCGGGTAAGAAAGGAATGATCGCACAGCGGGATGGAAATTACTCGCGTACGAGCGGGGCTGTAAAGCTGTCGTCATCGTTCGCGCGCACTCCCCTGTCAACTCCGATTTTACGTATCGCTTAACCCAGACTAGCGTCCGCTTGTTACGGCTCACTCGTACGTCGTATACATCTATCTCGCTTTGCGTAACATGCAACATATCACGCGTTATCTATTATATTTAACAATTCTGATTGCTTATAACTCGAAAACTATCGCGACATCTTTAAGATTAAGACTATTAAGATCTTCCGCTCTAATTTGCGGAATATATTTAAAGTATTGTACGCGGTAGTTGTACGTGCATCTCATGTACGTACATACACAGAGTAGCGATGTATCTGCGGAACCGATATACGGCCGACAATGGTCCATGTATGTATCGGTGTTTATGGCGATAACTCTCCGGTTCGCGCGCGATAACGATCCGCGATATACCCCTAAACATCGCGTCGATACGTGGCGGTTTTGTGTTTCGTAAAACATTATCGCTCGTGTTACCGATGCTAATCAATTACAGTTTGATCAATGCTCGCCGCCGCGAGCCTGTAGTTACACGCGTTATTTGCGTTCACTCATTTATCCTAGACGCCCAATTCCGTCGTGTCCGCGCCTCGCTAGCATATGTAGCACACATATGCGGCATATTGAAATAAGATTTCTTACCTTATTAAAGCGATATGCTATTCGCATTTAATTCTTAATTACAGGATATATCTTAGAATTCTCAATTTCAATTTTAAAGAGACAAATTAAAACATCAACGTGTGTAATAAAATGTGACAAATTCTTCGGCAAGATTCTCAAGAAAAAGAACAAGAAAATAGCACAATGTTGTGAAAGCGAATTATAATGTCGAAAGCGGAAGCGTCAGAGTTGGAAACTAGCAAAGTTAAGAGCCGCGCGTTATCACCGTTCATTCCCTCTCTATCCTCTCTCTCGATGTGCGCAGAATATCCATTATTAGATCGCGGAAGATTCAAAGGTCTGTGCGCCGACCTAGGGGTCCCGGAGTATACTACATCCGCAGACTGTGTCGCTAGCTCCGGGTCTTGTTTATCATCGCAGTCATATCGAGGGAAGAGGGAGGCGCGCCGGAGATTCAAAAGAGACTTCTACCGTTCCTCTTCCATGGCGAGGAGGTCGCGCAACCGTAACGTAATTACGGGCGCGCTTAATTTGTTTGAAGTACATTGCGAAGTACGATGCGACGCGGCAGAGGTGTTAATGGCAATGCGAGACCCCCCCATCCACCTGGCACCGCGAAGCTTGTCTCCAGCTCCGAGTCTTTCTGCCACTTGCAGGATGCTGCGACGCGACTACGGGCTGCCTTTCGCAAATTACGAAAGGGAGAAAACTCGACGAGAAAACGGGACAGACGTTGTCTAAGACGATGAAACGTCGCGTCGGATCTATATAGGGCGTCGTCATATCGCATATAAATTCTTGGTTTTACATATACATCTAATTGTAAAGAAAAATATTGAAAGATACACAATGTTTGGAAAAAAAAAAAAAAAACTTTTAGTTTCTATCTTTGTAGAAAATTGATGATAAATAATAGTTATTATAAAAAATATCTAAGACTCCCTCTTATAAAAGCCTCGATTCGAGATAGAGTCGGTCCTGCTCTCATTTTCGGCAAATAAATCTGTTAATTTGACATTATGCAGATGCACCCGCGTTAATATTTATCGTATCAATAAGGAGCGTGTAAAATACGATCGGCATTTGCCCACCTACCAACAATCCGTTAAATAATGTGCAAACGGATGCGTGGCGTACGTGTTCATTGTTATTTAACATCGGTCGCTAGCAATAACACCGATGGACGGATGTAATGCGCCCGGCTTGTGCAGCACAAAATTGTCCGATACGTGAAATATAATATTCCCGATAGAAATAATGGAGGACGCGTGTGAATTGTTAATACAAATAAAGTAATCGCTTATATAAATCAATGGCCCTTCCGCTC
>NW_021850256.1:705821-719986 GCF_003651465.1 Formica exsecta
CTCTTCCCTTCTCCTCGGCATTTTTATCCGTTAATCTCAAATTGTCGCAAATTCGCGCGCTATGTGTCAATCTCTCGATACATTGCGTACGGTGGAAAAAGATAATGGAAACAGCGTGTATAGATAAACTCGCGTCTCGCCTCGTATTCACAATAATTAGTTAATCGCATTCGCTCCCGTAATGCCCGCCCCCGTTACTGCACACTCGAAAATAATCTCCACTTCGGTCTCGCCCTGAAACTTGAGCGTTACTTCCGCCACGGAAACTCTGATACATCTCGTATCTCGGATGCGCGCAACATTGCTTTCGGATTACGAGTACTAGGAGTGTAGTACTCGCGCGGAGTGCCGAGAGTTAGAGGAGTCAAAGGCGGTGAAGGAGGAAGGGTGGCAAGAGGTGGAAATGGAGGATGAAGTGGATGAGGACCGTAGCAGATATACACTTACATAACATCACACACATACACGGATATATCACGGTGAAGCAGGTCGGTTGCCTTCAGCCATATCGCCAGCGAGTTTGGCCAGTCAGCGAGTTGATCTTGTTGGTGTTGGAGCGCGTTGACGTGGATGTGCATCGTTACAGCGAATGAGAAAGAGAGAGAGAGAGAGCAGAAAATCGACAGACAGAGAAAGAGAAACAGATAGATAGAGAGAGTGAATGAAAAGAGCGACCGAGTAGGCAAAGCGGTGGAGTTTCGAGAGGGACGGAAGGGGAAAAGGGTTCGTAGCCAGAGGGGCCGCTCGAGCGAGTCTGTTAATTGGACCAATTACAGTAATTACTGAAAGTTTCGGCGCCGGGCTACACGAGGGAGCGAGACGGGGAGATAGGGCCGTAATACGGCACCACGACGAGCACACGCTCGCTGCCGCCTTCGCCGCCACCGTCGACGTCGCCGTCGTCGTCGTCGCCACTACCGACGCCGACGCTCTCTCGCATTCTCTCATTTCCCTCCGTTAACGCCACACACCGACGCCACACACCGACGCCATACGTCGACGCCACACATCGACGCACACAACGCCCACCGTCCGCGACATGACACAGAGCCGGGTATTAGCGATGACGCGTACTGGAGGGTACTTGCGGCTGGATACGCTTGTTTTCGTATTTAACCCCTCGGTGTTTCCGCGCACACTTTGACCCTCTCGGTCGTCGCTTCCCCGTCTGCGTTATCAACTTCCATTAGGAGTAGTTGTACGCAAAAGTGGTTTTGATCGAATTAGCGATTATTATTGGGTATCTATGAAACGCTTTTCGAATGAGAATTGGAGAATTGGAATTCTTATTTGTTAAAAAAATAGGATCCGATTGTAAAAATATCTTGAGGGGAATAAAAAGTTACATGTGCGCGAAAGAAATCGCGTAAACGAGAGCAAACGTTGCTGAAGACGAGGGACAAAAAGGTGTTACTAAAAGAAAAAAAAAAGGAGGGGGGAGGGGAAGGTTGAATCATGGGCAAAGTGTCGGGTTCCAGAGAGCTGCTGCCGGAATCGCCATAGTAATAAAAAGTAAATGAGGAACAAAGCTCCCGCGTCTTTAGTGATCGGGAGTGGAAAATATAGCCGCGGGAGAAACGAGGGGGACGAGGGGGACGAGGGGGACGACTGGAGACGTGCTGGGAATAATGGTGGCGGAATTACGCGCTTGGCAACGGCTCGAGGGGGAAAAGACGGATCGAGATGGTGGTCGGGAATAGGAGTGGGAAAGGGTCGGCAAGAAAATCGAGAGAAATTAATTTATAGGGCCTACACAGGTAATTAAGTTTTCAGAAGGCCCTGACTTATCTCGAGCCCCTCCGCTAAAGTCGGAATCCCACACTCTTTGCTCAGTCGGCGGAATCATTTTCGCCTCTTCTTCCTAACAACGTTCGTACCGTTGCCGCCTGTTCGACAATGGGATTCGAGACTACGCCTCCTTTCCTTCCTTCCGCCGCGGTAAATCACGTTTCGTTCGGATCGAAGGGACGCTCGGATCGCGAAACTCGTTGATTTTTATTATCGTCGGGCCGCGATTTATTTTACTTCGTTACGTCGGTATCGAGAAATTGTGTTCGTTGTTGCCTTCGGGATCGTACATCGTACAAAATCGGAGAATGTTTGTGTGCGCACGTGCGCGCTTGCGCTCGGCGGATAGAAGTGTAAAAATCTGTTATACTCGTCGCCCACGCGAAAACTCTTCGCGATGATAATCTGGGAAAACGATGTTGTGTGCCGCCTGCGTCGTCATAAGGGGGTTGCGCGAGAGGATAACTTATCCTTATCTCGCCCTTCGGCGATGCCATTTCGCCCACGACAACGAGGGAGCGATGGACTCGTATCGCCCTTCGCCGATAACGCTCTCCCCCAAGTCACGCGTCGATGATGTTTCATTTCCGTGTTGCGTGATGCCGCGGGCTCGCGTGTCAAAAGCCACGCTCCAACGCTAACGACAAAAATCTTCCAATCCCTCGGATTAAATTATGTCAGGGTGTTTTCCCACTGATAATTTTAATTAAGAAAATCGTTCATACATTTTATTAGAATGTGAATAAATATTTTAATAATGTATTTGCGACGAACTGAGAATAGAAAAATTCCACTTGGTGCTTGGTGAAAAGATTTGCTTGGTTTTTGAGAGAAAGAATTTTTGGTAATGTTTCTGAAACTTTCCGTAGCGAGCGAGCATTCTCCGTCAATCGTGTATATTCGCGCGCGCACATACGCGTAGGCGCAAACGAGTTATACCAATTTGCCCAATAATTGTTGCAGTTATGTTAATTCTCAATCAGCGACGCGCTGTTCGCTTCGCCTCTCGTGTCCGCGTGCGCGTCATGCAAATTCGGTGTACGCAACGCGACGGGATAACGTACGACGGAGCCGCGACGAAGAGACGGGGTACAATACGGAAGCACACAGATACGAGCGTGCGAATTGACGGAGCGTGACAGCGAGCGCGGTGTCGTGCGCGTGGGCGGCGATAATTGGCTTGCCGAGATTTATTTCGCTCGAATAAACGCATCCAACGCGTCTATCGAAGGATAAGCGGAAGGATACGTTTTCTAAAGTTTTTGAAAAATAGATCTGGAATAAACACTAATATTAAAATTTCTTTCTTTTTATATAATCTTATCTTATCTTTGAAAGAATAATCTAGGACATTTTAAATTCTATTTTCGCGTCGTTTTTATCTTTGCGATGAAGTCGAACAATACTTTGCAATTCATAGACGTTCTCTTTCTCTCTCTCTCTCTTTTTTTCTTTCATCGGCATCCGCTCGCGAACCGAGCGAGCACGAATATCCAACTTTACACTCCAGTAAAAGTTTCATAGCCATATTCCATGTCCACACGTCGTTAATTTTAGCGCGAGCGAGCGAGCGATTCATTTTATTTTTATCGACTGACCTCAACACGATCGTTAAACCGCGGCGGATGTTTTCCCAGTCTGTCGGATTCTCTTTCGAGCGAGATCGCGAATATACGCTCTCTTTTCGACGAAACGCAACTCGCGATCGAAGGCGATAATGCGACGCATTATCGAGGTGAGTTTGGTAGAATTTGTATTACACGTCGGGAGATTATAACATAACCGACGTATGTATTTCTTTCTTCCATAGACATAATCGTTCGAATAAAAGTGGAAAAAAAAGCATTACGTGTATGCACACCTAAAGCCAATGCAGACACGGTAGTAGTCGACTGAGAGAATGGATGATCGCGAGATTCGGTCGATTGACACGGAGGTCGATAGCGGGCGTGTCGCCAGGGATGGCAACGTGTCAATTTCGAGGAAACAGGTGCTCGACGCCTCTGTGACAGCATGTTCGAGTTCTATCGGGTGCACTGCGGCCAACGGAGATCGCGAAGCGGTGAGAGCGGGGTAGGTGGTTCGAGGGGAGGGAGAGAGAGAGAGAGAGAATTCTGTACGCGAAGCGGCACAACGCCGGCGTCGTCGATGCTGGCCCGCTGGATGGCCGGGTAGTAGGGGGCTAACACGGAGATCGCGTGTTGAACATACACACAGTTAGCACCGCGCTCGAGGGGGTTAGTCGGGAGTAATGTCGGCTTGCCGGATGTTGGCAAGGGTTGTTAATAGGCCACCACGGTCCCTGTCCCTTTCCCTGCCCCGACCCGCTCGCCTCTACTCCCGCTCCGCCGCTCACTTACTCTTCCTCGTCGGATCCCGTCGCTTGCCGGAGCCCCACACTACCGCACCCTCGTGATTGTATCAACAGCCTCATCAGGCTCATCCCCCTAAACCTACTCTGCGCGACCGTCGCGCCCCTCGACTGCCACCTACCGCGTTCTCGACCGTGGAATTTAACGCATACATATGTACGCACGCATACATACGTACCTGTATATCTAAGAGCAAATCAACGAACGTAGATTCGCAGAGATCTACTCTATTCATAAAGCGAAAGGTTCGATTCCGATAAGGGGATGAATTTGGAATAGGTCGGCGCATCCCCTCGATGACGTCGTCGGAGAATTAAGAAAACACGGCTCGACCCGCATATACGATTTAATGCGACTGCCAGACGTGCCCGAAAGCACCCTGGCGAACAAAGCACGAGGGGTATGTATACCGAAAAGGGGGGCCCAACCACATGTTCATGGATGCAGTCTACCTACGGGGCACCGAGAAGGTAATGGATATGAGAACTCGCCACGCTCGATTTTCGAGGGGGAAAATCCCCTCGGAGAATCAAGACGGAAGGGTGAGAGGATTCACTTTCTATTTTGTATACTTTGCCACTCTCGCAACAGAACGTCCCTACATTGCACTCGTTATTGCCCCTCGGAAGCGTCCTCGAGATTCCCTTCGTGAGAGAAATTTCGGAAGAGCAATTTCGAAATGGACATCTTAAGAGCACAATCACGTTCGAGACTTCGATTCTATAAATTGCTTCAACCTCATTAACGAAAGTGGGTGTTTGCACGATCGCTCGCGCATAATATTAGCGCGTAATATTAATAAAACGCATTCAAAAGTATATACGGGTATATATCGCGGCATGTAGAAGGCGTGTGTCCGGTTACGTTTGTATTCATTAAAATAATTAATTAAAATAATGTAACGAACGATGTGGTCCGCAAACATCAACGAGATTAATATCAAATATAAACATCGATAATATCTCGATAACGCGTGCACGTTCGATCACGTACGTACCTTCTGCAATTGTGAATTTTATTGCGCCTACTCTCCTACTGCCGTCGCTGCCCCCATCAATCGTCCTTTTGCCTGACCGCAGATATGTATCCAACCAATCGAGGGCAGGAGGCTCATGTATGGTGGCCCTTCGATAGGCCGGAAATGGTTGCCACGCGACAAATTGGCCGACGATTGGCATCCAAAGGGGGAAATGCCCGACAGCCAAGAAAGAAGCTTTCGCTTTTCCGATCTGCTTCGTCGTCTCATTAATTCTATTTCTCGATATAATTGCTGTCGATGTAACTCTGAGTGGAATAATAAACAAGATAACCTATTCCTCGATATTCTATTCTTCGATGTTTTCGAATGCAATCGTGTAAATGTCTGACAATGCCTTGAGAACGCTTTGTTTCGAACGATTTAACGAAATCGACGCGTACGCGCGTGTATAACATGCATAGAAATGTTGGTGCGTGTTTTCATGCCCGTGTTGGGGAATTTTTTTTTTTTTTTTTTTTTTTTTTTTTTTTTACCCGGCTCTCGACATTTATCGTTCGCGTATACTGGCGGCAGGTATTTTTGTATTTGTCGTTCTCGACATATATACGCACGTATCGACTGATTGCGGCGATTTAAAATCATACTCGTTTAAATATTGCATATAACATGCGTTTCGTTAAATTCCGAAACGCGCTTCATATTACATACGCCGAGAGTTATTTTTAGATATTTGTACCTAACATACTGTACGGAGACTCGTCAAATTACGAGGAAAAAAATTTCTTGTGGAATGAGAAAATTCCTTTTTCCGTTTTTACGAATTAGTTTGTTTTTTTTTAGTTTCGCGCTTGTATATCCCAGTTTCCACTCTGCAATTCTTGGCACGTGATTTATTTTCTTCGCGGACTGTACCCCAGCCACCCCTGGTTTCTTCCCCGAAAACCCGTACATCGGCACTATGGTGCACGAGGTAATGAAGTGGCAACACGGCGTTTCCAGGGGTCGTGAATGGGGGTGAGATTGATACCTCCAGTCACGTCGGACGGCATGGAGGGATGAGGTGTCGAGAAACCGGATCGTGACGATGTAGGGGAGTAAGTAGAGGATAAGAGAGAAAAAGAGAGAGAATATCAGAGTAATGGAAGAGAGAAAGGGGAAAGGCGCGAAAAAGAGGTTCAATTCGCCTCTCGCTAAAGTTAGATGGGTAGAAAGAGAGAGGTAGAGAAGTTTCGGTCGGTTAAATATTCCCCAACGACTTCCGCGTGTTAATTCAAGAAATTAGAAAGAGCCAGATCGGTTTTCTGCATTATCACGATTATAATTGAAACGCGTATCTAAACGAAACAAAACGTTTATACAAGCGTGAAATTTATTTATTCTGCTTAAAGCATGACGATATTTTTACAAAAATATATCACTGTCACGGAAGATTACTATCGTCTAGATGATGAAATATCTCGAATTTGATCGACCGCGCATTCGGTATTTCTCTTTCCACCAAAATTCGTCACACGTGCGTCTGATACGCGCTAACGAATGACACGCTTTGAAACAACGAAGAGATCGTTCTCTGGTGAAACTTGCGCTGTGTGTATTGTTCGGTTCGACCCCATCAAAATCGACGTGTTCGAAACTCGAGGAGTCGAGAGGGGCCTCGTAGACGAGGGGAGAAAGAGAGAGAGAGAGTCGCAAATGAATTTTTCCCAAGCGAGCGAACATATGAGCACTCTCGACTCGGCTGCCTATCTACTATGGCGCGACACGCGGAGTGGCCTTTCGTTCTCGAAAAGATGTTAAGAGCCCCTCACAAAAGTGACAATGCCATCGCGCCGTTGGCGCCGGGTGCGACGACGGCGCGATAAGCAGAGTTTCGAGGAGAGGGATTGAGACCTTGGTCTGTATACTCGGTCCACTCGAAATCTCCAGCCAGCCAATATATCTAACGATTATCATCTCCCTGTGTCGCGGCGAATTACACGGGAACAGGGAAGGGATCAATGATTGCGGGTAATTGCTTTTCCGCCTTTGCGTATCTTTTCTGCATTTTGTGCAACGGCCGCAACGTTATGTTTTCACGTCGATTGTATTTGTTATTGAAATGTAT
Organism: Formica exsecta; assembly: GCF_003651465.1. Taxonomy (NCBI): domain Eukaryota; kingdom Metazoa; phylum Arthropoda; class Insecta; order Hymenoptera; family Formicidae; genus Formica; species Formica exsecta. Next base: position 713,065 of record NW_021850256.1, read on the forward strand.
CCCGTATAAAACGCGCACAAAATTCAATTTTTTTCACGGACCAAAATATACGTTCGATTTGTTTCCCCGTTTTCTCTCTCTCTCTCTCTCTCTCTTTTCCGTCCTAGAATCTCGCAGCGTCTCGCTTTCGACGTCAACATCGCATATGATGTTTTATAGGCAGATAAAAATATAAAAGTCATCTCTTTATTTATAAACGAACTGTTCGATATGTGGAACGATTTCAAATTAATCACATCCTTCAGTCGAGCCGTGCAGTAGAAATTCCGCTTGCTGTTATCGCATTTACATTATCGCCGCGCGTCCATATCTGCCCCTTATCTGCTATGCGAGTGGATCTATGACTTAAATTGAACGCAAATATACGATTCAATAAATAGATCGACAGCTCCATTTTTTTTTTTTTTACGTATCTCGTCGCTCGGACGATAAATATCGAACAGCATGTGGAATAATCAACGTATGTTCTTTTCAACGTAACAAAATTCGATTTGAGAACATCATATACATATATATACATATAAATATATACTCGTTTTTCCTAGATATAAATTTTCATACAAATTCAATCTCGACATTAAAATAAAAAATAATTTAGCACTCACTAATACGATGTATAACAGCAAAGTTGTAGCACACAATATTGATCTGTAAAATACAAAAATATATATATATATATATGAAACCCCTTCGCTCCTCCTCTATGCATTCGACGCGATTAGCCCGGGGAGTTATTAAATTGCGCGCGACTCGATACGATGTGACACAAGCGGCAAACGCTTTGGAGTATTCATTAAATTTTGTCGCGTGCAAAACGTATTTGCGAGGCAAATTAAAAACAAACAATCCCCCTCGCAGCGTATCCGAGTATTGCGATCGAACGCAAAAACGAACGCTGCTCTCTTTCTTTCTCTCTCTTTCTCTTAATAGATATTCGACATTCCACATGCAACTCTAATTTCTCTAGTTAATAGGCACTTTGTGAAAAAAAAAAATCACAACATTTTGATTACTTCATAATTATTCGCGTCCGCATGAATAGATAAATGTTTTATATTATACAAAATCTGCAATATAATTATAGAGAAAATAATATCTGTCTAATATTAGGCACCGAATGTGAGAGTATAGATATTGATATTATATTATATATTTCTGCATTTTTAGTTTACCCTCTTTTGTTGTGCAATACGACGACTGTTTGCAAAGCTATTTCGGCCTTTTACTAAAATAAATGTAAAATTTATCTATGGATTTAGCCTTCTTTCCGATTCCCCTTACGTTCCATGTTCCTTCATCCCCGTCCTATGTTCTTATCCACCTTCATCCGGATTAACTCCCGGCGCGAGCCCCGGCACAGTGATGAAAAGATTTCCCGAGCTCGTAATGCATTGCCCGTAAGCACGGACGAATGCCATAACGGTACGGCGATAATGACTCATTAATGCACGAGATATTTACGCGCTGAGCCTGCTGGGAGAAAAGGGAAGAGGATTAGCAAGGAAAAGGGATAGGCTAGAGTTTTCAGACACTCGGGGATTGATTATCTCGTGCTGTTACACAGTCACCTGCGTAGACGATGTTTATAACTACTACTACGTATCTCCCGCATGTGCGTGTAAGTACGATGAAGCCAGGGGTCCGCTAACCGGAGGCGGGAATAAAGTATTATCGTCGACAAATATTTATGTCACGCCGGGGCTTTGAATCACGTTTCCCCACCTCTTCCTCGTCCCGCATCATCGGAAACGAACGTTTATTTATTCGCTAGATTAGGCCATCGTGAGCGCGAAATTTTCATCACATGTCGTTAGAGACGCCGTGTACTAATAATCGTTTCGTTTGCGCGTCGATAACGCCGTTGCGTAAGCCGTCGCGAAATCTAAAACGATCGACGATCGTGCTATTTACTTTTATCGCCCTGTCGCCAAATGGAAAATTCGAAAAAGAGAGCGCGAAATATTTTTTTTTTTTTTCGCGCAGCAATCACAGATAGACTATCGAATGAAACAATATATCGGCATATACATCGGTCAATGTATTAACAACATTGCAACCTTGGTCTGTCCATACACGAGCGGAATGCATGTTTTACGACGTTTAGATTGTTTATTACATATATGCAATAAAGATTTGCCGTGTTTGGCGTAACGGTTATTTACCGTCGACGGAAACAACTCGACACAATGCGTTATCGCGCGCCGGTTGACGCTTTAGGAATTAATACACCGACATTATATATTAATTCGACACGATCGATAATACATGCGGCGAAACGATAAACGATCCGGTTGGACAAGTCCGTTACGACGACCGTATGTATTTTTAAAGACGCCGCTCGAGCGTAACGGACTTCGACGATGTCTAATAAAGGTCCGCCATTACCGGTCAATTGCTCAGTCATCGTTAAGGTTAAAAGTCTACGAGAGCGGTTTCGGTGCCCGAGGGGCGATAATTCGCAAACGGCTCGTTACGGTGAAACATCATCGTTGTTCCGGAACATTTGTGCGCGCGCTATTTTAAAAACCGGGTGTACAATTTCTTCGAAAAATCGACGATACATTACCGCACACTAAATTATATATTCAAAATCTCCTAGAAAAGTATAATAAATACATAAATCAGGCTTCTGTTTAAAATCTTTGTAAGCGTGAGACGCGACGCGGGTGCGCACTACGTTTAATAAATTATCCGAGGAAATATTATCGAGGGCCGACCCGTGCGTTAGAGAAGCGAGAATCCGCAGATACGCTCACAATAGAGACACCTGCTTGATCCTGTTTAAGCCAACGAGAAAGAGACGCGCCACGTAAGGCGAGAACACGGGGCACGCATTATTAATAAACAATTAATTTGTCACTGCTTCTCATTACTTTAATTACTCGATTCGTGAATTACTGTATGTTTCCAATTCGAAAATAATAGGCAAATTACATCTAACAAATTACATTGACAAAAGATTCAAAGTTTAACGTGGAATATATTCGAATCGAAGCATTAAAGAACTAATTATTATCCTAATATTCTCTACGATTAGATTAACGACTCGCAAACGTATATCGAAACAACCATTTATCGAAACAGATATCTCACGCGATTTAATCATTTAAAATGGGAATCGAAACGATAAAGAATTAATTATTAACTATTGTTTCACCGCAATATTTAAGGCAATAATCATTTTCTTAACGTTAAGATTCTCGAACGTATCTACACGTGTTAAATATTTCGTTAAGATAACGAATATATGTATATATAAGGACTTGTTAAGATAATAGAACTTTATATTGATGAACGACAAATATTACACCTTCCGTAATGTACGAACATCGATTGTGTAATGATAATCTTTCCGTTTCTCCGCGCGTCGGAATGTGGTGTATAGAGCGCTATTGTGTATAAAACGTTGTTGTTATTATGTTATAATTCCATTGTTGTCATATGTCGTCAGCTTACATTGTTGTCATTCGTATAGTGAGACTGACGCGAGCAAGTAGTAGCTCTCTGTGTGTCGTCTATAATTTTTCTAAACGCGATCATTTACTGTTAGCAATTAGTAATTAACAATTAGTAATTAACAATTCGTAAGCGTGTCGAAGCGATGCTACTTCTCGAAGTAGATATTTCGCACGATTTATGCATATATATTCATATCCATTTAAAGCGTAATACAATAATCTCGCGAAATTCGTGTTCGAAATGTATCGCGCGTGTAATACTACATTTCGATTGCATTTTCGGACGATCCAATGTGTCATTAAGTTATAAATAGTCATTACATAATATTCTGTAGCAATATAATAAAGTAAGCGTTGTGTGCGATTAATGTTGAAAGTGCAAAGTGATAGGCAAAGTTTTATACAATCATTATATTTTGCTGATTAAATGCCGCGCGATTATAATTAATCGTGTTTTCGCAAGTGAGTACGTACGTCATATGAGTATCGTGAAGGAGCAGCAAAGAATGAACGAGAGAAGAGAAGAAGAGGCTCTCGGGGAGCAACGGCAAGACAATCGTGGGGTGAGCAATATAATTTATTATTATAAATAAGTATATTTGGGGACTCACTCCCAATAATCTTGATCTTGACAACGTGCATATTTATTTTTATTATATATTATTTATCAAAATATATACATAAGCACACAGATGCTTTTTATCTCCGCGATAATGATGTTACATTATTATATGTATATACATATATATAATATAACACATATATATAAAATTTTGTAGGTTTTGTTTTTTTAAATATTTTTAAAATATTTAATAAAATATTTGCAATAATTATATAATATTTCACATATAAAATATTTCAACTTTGCGTAACTTTAAAGATTTATAATTATTTTGAATATTTATAAATATTGAAATTTTATCTATTATCATATTTCATGTTTATATTTGAAAAATTATTTGTCCGTAAATTATGGATTTTTAAAAATATATATTTAAAAAAAATGAATGTATATATTTAAAGAACCCTCTCTCTTAATTGTGACTAATAATTATTTTCTAAAGTATTAATTATTTAGGTAGTTTTTTATAAACTATATCTCTATTTATCGAGGGCCGGCCGACCCGTGCGTTAGAGAAGCGAGAATCCGCAGATACGCTCACAATAGAGACACCTGCTTGATCCTGTTTAAGCCAACGAGAAAGAGACGCGCCACGTAAGGCGAGAACACGGGGCACGCACACTCGTCGGCTTATATCTACCCGCGCGCGTTGCATACCTTAAAAGGTAAGGAATTATTTTCACGACTTCCAGGCACAGGCAGAAACCTTGTCTCCCCATTGTGGATCTCTCTTTCGCTGCTGTAGGCAGGTGCTCGATCGCCGCGATTGCGCTTGAATTCTCTCTTTACGACCCCAGTCTGCTTTTCATTACGGAAAAACGTCTCCATTCACCGATACGCGTTTTAATCCGCGTCGTGCCTGGTCCTGCCCATCGTATCCTTTATCGCACGTCCGGAAAGTCCCGTCGACAATTGCGTTTGTCTTGTTCGATCGACGAGCCGGTTGGTTATCGATCGCGAACGACGACAGGCAACTGCCTACCGTCCCCTTGTGACATTATAAAATATCGTCGCGCGAGATAGAGACGCGATTAAATCGCGCAAACCTCTCTCTTTCTTTCCTTTTTTCTCGGTAATCCGTTTGTTTTTTTCATTCTCCTCCATCGGATGTAAATCGGAGATTCGCACGTACAATTATATCGCTATTAAAAATTTTATCTCGCACTCTGCTGCGGTGGAACGAAATCGCGCTTTCCGCGAGGCATTAATGCAGCGGGGATCATTAACCTTGCGTACCGCGCTAATGGCGTCGTCGATTATAAAATTATTTTAATTCGCGGATATTATCGGTGTCTGTGTGTAATGCCTAATTAAAAAAAGTTACGATACAGCGCGCTTGCACACCACGCGGGCGTGCACGCGTTTCAAGAACTCGCGCGGAAACATTAATAATCATTAATTAAAGAACGTATAAATTTTTCAAGAATGTTTCTTCGGAACGACATACAAAAACTGGCTGGTCGGCATTTTTGCGGCCACATGTACACGACCACAATCCACTTTTCTCGCCTAGTATTGCTTTGCCTTTCTCGCGTCCCTCATCTTTTTTCGTCCCTTCTTGTTCCGCACCGATCCTCTACCTACCTACCTATTCTACCCTTTACGAGATAGAAAACGGGGCTAAACAGTCCTGTGTTTGTGGTAGAGCGGTCGGGCAATAAATCGCTCGACAAGCTGGTGGAAGCCGATCTCGACCCGACGAGGAAAGAGAGCACATAGCTCGAAAGGAAGCGGGCAAAAGGAAATAAAGAAAAAAAAAAAGCGCGCACGGGTTCACGCGAGACAGAGAGAAGGAGAAAGAATGATCAGAAGGAGCAGGTTACGAATGGAGGGATTCGGAGTACTTGTATCCTGTTACCTTGTTTGTTACGGAGAGGACTCGAGAGGGTAAGCAGAGATCGGTTTTGGAGACAATGGTTTTCTCGACAATAAGAGGGCGAACGAGACGAGAAGCAAAGAAAGAAGAATTTAGGCCGCTCACGCGGTGCTAAGGTTCGGATTTACGAGAGGAACATTTTCAGAGAAACACATCCGTCCTAGAATCTCGCAGCGTCTCGCTTTCGACGTCAACATCGCATATGATGTTTTATAGGCAGATAAAAATATAAAAGTCATCTCTTTATTTATAAACGAACTGTTCGATATGTGGAACGATTTCAAATTAATCACATCCTTCAGTCGAGCCGTGCAGTAGAAATTCCGCTTGCTGTTATCGCATTTACATTATCGCCGCGCGTCCATATCTGCCCCTTATCTGCTATGCGAGTGGATCTATGACTTAAATTGAACGCAAATATACGATTCAATAAATAGATCGACAGCTCCATTTTTTTTTTTTTACGTATCTCGTCGCTCGGACGATAAATATCGAAAAGCATGTGGAATAATCAACGTATGTTCTTTTCAACGTAACAAAATTCGATTTGAGAACATCATATACATATATATACATATAAATATATACTCGTTTTTCCTAGATATAAATTTTCATACAAATTCAATCTCGACATTAAAATAAAAAATAATTTAGCACTCACTAATACGATGTATAACAGCAAAGTTGTAGCACACAATATTGATCTGTAAAATACAAAAATATATATATATATATATGAAAAAAAAAATTTTTTTTTAATCTATTCTATGTATTTTAACTTCTTTTCCCAGCTTCATATTTTTTAATTAATTCTACTTTAATTTATTAACTTTAACTTTCTTTAATTTATTAACTTTAACTTTCTTTTCCCAGCTTCATATTTTTTAATTAATTCTACTTTAATTTATCAAAACTTACTCTCTAACAGAATATTAAATATTGAAACTTGATATATATATATATGTA
>NW_021850256.1:721617-727404 GCF_003651465.1 Formica exsecta
AAAATGTTAATTATTGTAAATATTTTATATATCAAATATTTTACATATTTAAAAAGATAAAATCTAGAATATTTTATACGTATTATATTGCGCAATAATGTAACATGGATCATTATTGCGAAAAAAAAACGATGAAGAGTAAAAAAATGTCACAGATATAATATATATATAATAAATTAAATAAGTTCTAAATTTTTCACTCACGTCACAGTTGTTCTCCATCGTTGCCAGACCTCTTGTTCATCCTTGTTACTTCTTCATGACACACGATTCACACATTCACTCGCGAAAATACAGTTAATTACAATCGGCGTACTAATCACCAAGATATGGCGATCGCAGAGCACTTTGTACGTCACTTTCCATTCCCGTTAATCGCACGCGACACGTAGTTTATTGTAATGCGATAGAATACTATACGAATTAACGCGGCTAGTTACGATGCGATGGACCGTACGAAAATATAATTGTATGCGCGAAACATTTCGAATATGTAGATAAATCGCGCAAAATTAATATGTATTATTTCTATTTTGAAAATCACACAAAATACCTGCTTCAATAAATAGCAGTCACGGTCAGGAATCATTAATTCCTAATTGTAATAGAGTATGATCGCGTTTGACATTTTCTAATACATACTTTTCGTGATCACGCATAATCTAAAGAGATAATACGACGACACACACGGAGCAGCTGCCTGCTCGCTCGACGCGCGGATGACAACAAGGTGACCGTGCGCCAACAACAACATTCCATAGGCCGCAAAAGACGAACATCGAACATCGTACGACGATTTTAATATACATTCGTTATATTCACACGAAATATTTAATACACTAAAAATAGATGTATGTAAAATATTGCATTGCTTGAATATCAAATCAATTATTAATAAACAATTAATTTGTCACTGCTTCTCATTACTTTAATTACTCGATTCGTGAATTACTGTATGTTTCCAATTCGAAAATAATAGGCAAATTACATCTAACAAATTACATTGACAAAAGATTCAAAGTTTAACGTGGAATATATTCGAATCGAAGCATTAAAGAACTAATTATTATCCTAATATTCTCTACGATTAGATTAACGACTCGCAAACGTATATCGAAACAACCATTTATCGAAACAGATATCTCACGCGATTTAATCATTTAAAATGGGAATCGAAACGATAAAGAATTAATTATTAACTATTGTTTCACCGCAATATTTAAGGCAATAATCATTTTCTTAACGTTAAGATTCTCGAACGTATCTACACGTGTTAAATATTTCGTTAAGATAACGAATATATGTATATATAAGGACTTGTTAAGATAATAGAACTTTATATTGATGAACGACAAATATTACACCTTCCGTAATGTACGAACATCGATTGTGTAATGATAATCTTTCCGTTTCTCCGCGCGTCGGAATGTGGTGTATAGAGCGCTATTGTGTATAAAACGTTGTTGTTATTATGTTATAATTCCATTGTTGTCATATGTCGTCAGCTTACATTGTTGTCATTCGTATAGTGAGACTGACGCGAGCAAGTAGTAGCTCTCTGTGTGTCGTCTATAATTTTTCTAAACGCGATCATTTACTGTTAGCAATTAGTAATTAACAATTAGTAATTAACAATTCGTAAGCGTGTCGAAGCGATGCTACTTCTCGAAGTAGATATTTCGCACGATTTATGCATATATATTCATATCCATTTAAAGCGTAATACAATAATCTCGCGAAATTCGTGTTCGAAATGTATCGCGCGTGTAATACTACATTTCGATTGCATTTTCGGACGATCCAATGTGTCATTAAGTTATAAATAGTCATTACATAATATTCTGTAGCAATATAATAAAGTAAGCGTTGTGTGCGATTAATGTTGAAAGTGCAAAGTGATAGGCAAAGTTTTATACAATCATTATATTTTGCTGATTAAATGCCGCGCGATTATAATTAATCGTGTTTTCGCAAGTGAGTACGTACGTCATATGAGTATCGTGAAGGAGCAGCAAAGAATGAACGAGAGAAGAGAAGAAGAGGCTCTCGGGGAGCAACGGCAAGACAATCGTGGGGTGAGCAATATAATTTATTATTATAAATAAGTATATTTGGGGACTCACTCCCAATAATCTTGATCTTGACAACGTGCATATTTATTTTTATTATATATTATTTATCAAAATATATACATAAGCACACAGATGCTTTTTATCTCCGCGATAATGATGTTACATTATTATATGTATATACATATATATAATATAACACATATATATAAAATTTTGTAGGTTTTGTTTTTTTAAATATTTTTAAAATATTTAATAAAATATTTGCAATAATTATATAATATTTCACATATAAAATATTTCAACTTTGCGTAACTTTAAAGATTTATAATTATTTTGAATATTTATAAATATTGAAATTTTATCTATTATCATATTTCATGTTTATATTTGAAAAATTATTTGTCCGTAAATTATGGATTTTTAAAAATATATATTTAAAAAAAATGAATGTATATATTTAAAGAACCCTCTCTCTTAATTGTGACTAATAATTATTTTCTAAAGTATTAATTATTTAGGTAGTTTTTTATAAACTATATCTCTATTTGCATTTATGACAGATGAACGTTTGTATATTAAGTACAACTTCGCCGTTGCGCATTGTATTGCGATGAGTATTAAATTATTTTTTATTTTATATTTTTGACGCCCATAATAAATTTGCAAAAATTATATCAGATGTATACACATACACACAAAATAAAGTATATTTTACTGCTACATCTGTTTTATTGCAAATTCAAATTTTTATATATTGACAATCATCAGAAAAAGATTTTAAATTTTTTCTATTAAATTAATTTTTACAAACTTTGTAAAAATAAATCGTTCTGTTATTTTTACTAGTTTCATTATTTAAAGTCATTATTTTTATTCCTATAGTTGTATTTTTAAAAAAATTAAACATTTTTTGAAGAATAATATAAAATAAAAGATTATAATATATAGTCATTTCATAGCAAATTTAAAGTTTTTGCTTCCCAAGCGCTACAAACGTCAACAAAGTATTCTCGATCGGAATCGTAAATAGTTTCATAATAGATATCCTCTGGCGTGTTTGCTCGGAGACTAAACAATTTACACATCGTCTCGTATACATATTAACCTATCGCAATACAAGTATGACCTATGTAATGTACGACCAATAGCAATTTCGTCGTTGGCTCCAGAGGGAGATGGGAAAAAACAAGAACATTAAATTGCACAATTTCGTGAAATTATTGCGCAACGATACGTGTAACAACCATTTTTTTCTACTATATACCAGCCAATGTCGCTACATTAATATCGGACGCGCCGTAATACCTACAGGTCGAACATATTTAGAACCAACGATTTACAATAGCGAAGTGGCGGAAGAGGGTGTTTTTTTTCCCAACGCGGGAACGCAGAAGGCATCTTTTCTTGACTATAATCGGAATGAGTCTGGGGGACGGGAGAGAGGAGGATTACGGATAAAAGACGCCACCGTCGGCAATAAAGAAGTAGCTGTATAATCTCGCCCGGACCGAGGGCGAGGGTATAATGTACTTACAATTAGGTATCCCTTCACGTTGTATTTGCTTTCATTATTCTCTTTTTCTCCCTCTTCTTTCTTTCTCTTATTCTCGCTCCCCTTTCTCCAAACAAATTTCTCTTTCTCTCTCTCTCTCTCTCTCTCTCCATCTCTCTCTTTCACGCTCGGCAAACCTTCCCATATATCCCTCTGCCATTTATGCTTTAATCAGCGACGCAGTCGAGGTTAAGGGATCTTCCCTGACGCGATGACCCCCCAAGGAACTTCCATCGTTTCCGCCTCCCTTCTGTATATGTATATATATATATATATGTACGAACTGGCGGAAAATACGGGGAAGACGGGTCAGATTCCGCCCCTGGAGCAGAAATTTCCTTGCTCTCGTTAGAACAACTCGGGGGAGAGAAAAGTACTTTGTCCCTTCTTAGAAAGAATAAATAAACGAAACGGCGAGACGAGACGCGTGAGAGACGGTAGGATTGAGTTGGTTGGAAGAGAGCCGGCGCGCGTCTGGGAAATCAGTTATTATAATTAAACCGTCCCGATTATTATCCCGGTTGCGTTTATCGTCGGAGCAAGTCGATCGGGAGATTGGCGCATTCGACACGCCCATTAATTCGCTCTCGAGCTCGTAAGTGGATCTTTAGCTCCTCGAGCTGAACACGATCGGCACGATGACGAGCGGCATCGTTCGATCGGCGGCTATCGAACATTACGGAGTCGCGTGAAGACGAGGACGGCAGTTTCGTTATCCAGGATCGTTGCGCGGTATCAGCGACTTGCACGACGATGTGCGCGCGACGGAGAGAGCGCATCGTCATGATAATTACTCCGTTTTCCACGCTCGAACGAGCGCGTTCTTTCCTATTCGACTTTGGGATTGCCCCCGAAGAAACCTCGTTCCTCGTCTTAGCGAGATGACAAGGATTCATCCAACCGGTGTCTGTAATACAGCGTTCGTCACGGGTCACGCTCCGCTCGTTTCAGCTGTTTCGTCACGCTCCATGGCGCAATAAATCATTTCGCGGAACCGTTCGACCGGAAACCGATTTCGTACGCTGCGCGCTCATCGTCGGTCCTGACTGTCGTCGTCGATGACGATGACGACGTCGAATCGCCGGGGGCGATATATTTGACGTTTCTACCGAGTGAGAAATAATAATTCTTCTCTCCTCGGCGTAACCGCGAAACAAATTTCTTGGCCGCCCGCCAAAGATCATCGAGGAACAGAGCGATTTACTTTCCTCCTGCCTCTTTATTCGACGAGTATCTCGTCCAAAATAATATCCGTCGCATGACAAATACGAAAATCTTTAGAGTCTCCTTTTCATCTTGTGAATCAAAATTACTAAATGAAAATATCCCACTATATATATATCAATAGCTTGATATTGCCAAATGCAATATTATTAAAATTTACAATATATACAAAAAATGAAAGATCTAAGGATTCGTCAAACTTTATATTAAGAAAATCTTTTAAAAGATCATAAAGAAATGTTTTATTAATTTAACAATTCAGCTTAAAATACTAAATGTTTGATTAATAGATGCGATAGAAAAATTTTGAAACATCTATTGATCTATAGATCGTAATATTTGCAAACAGGATATACCTAACTGTTCGGCATTGTAGCTATTCAATAATCATCTACATATTTGTTCGCTATATCTCGCTCGATAAAGCTTTCCATCCCCGATAATAAATTCTGAGCTACACACATAGATATATATATATATATATATATATATATATATATATGGGAGGGTTTACGGCTTTCTATACATATGTGCGAGGACTAAAAAGAAGTGCCAGAGTACCTTTTTGTTGGCGAAGGGTTCGACGGGAAGTGGACCAAGGCAAGTGCCGAAAGTGGCGGGAGACGACGGGAGGAAGAAAAGCGGTGCATTCGATCGTAAAAACTTCTCGACGCCGCTTTGATTTCCCCTTTCGTAGAACGCGGCACATTTTCCGGAACGATTGAACGGTCTCGAGATCGGCGAGAGCTTACGCACGTCTGAATATTTAATAAAGGAATTTGGCGAAGGCATCGCGCCGTTGCGCCTTTAGAAATCGGTTACCGGAAATTGCAGTAGCGTCTGCCGTGCATCGTTACTTTGAGTATTATATTTACACCATGCCGCATATACGCGACGCCTGTATAAGAGGAGAGAGAGAAAGAGAGAGAGAGAGAGAGA
>NW_021850256.1:728047-740315 GCF_003651465.1 Formica exsecta
ATATAAATATGTATAAACTAATTATAAATCTCTTAAACGGAAAATTGAGATATTTTATAATTACAAAATGTTAATTATTGTAAATATTTTATATATCAAATATTTTACATATTTAAAAAGATAAAATCTAGAATATTTTATACGTATTATATTGCGCAATAATGTAACATGGATCATTATTGCGAAAAAAAAACGATGAAGAGTAAAAAAATGTCACAGATATAATATATATATAATAAATTAAATAAGTTCTAAATTTTTCACTCACGTCACAGTTGTTCTCCATCGTTGCCAGACCTCTTGTTCATCCTTGTTACTTCTTCATGACACACGATTCACACATTCACTCGCGAAAATACAGTTAATTACAATCGGCGTACTAATCACCAAGATATGGCGATCGCAGAGCACTTTGTACGTCACTTTCCATTCCCGTTAATCGCACGCGACACGTAGTTTATTGTAATGCGATAGAATACTATACGAATTAACGCGGCTAGTTACGATGCGATGGACCGTACGAAAATATAATTGTATGCGCGAAACATTTCGAATATGTAGATAAATCGCGCAAAATTAATATGTATTATTTCTATTTTGAAAATCACACAAAATACCTGCTTCAATAAATAGCAGTCACGGTCAGGAATCATTAATTCCTAATTGTAATAGAGTATGATCGCGTTTGACATTTTCTAATACATACTTTTCGTGATCACGCATAATCTAAAGAGATAATACGACGACACACACGGAGCAGCTGCCTGCTCGCTCGACGCGCGGATGACAACAAGGTGACCGTGCGCCAACAACAACATTCCATAGGCCGCAAAAGACGAACATCGAACATCGTACGACGATTTTAATATACATTCGTTATATTCACACGAAATATTTAATACACTAAAAATAGATGTATGTAAAATATTGCATTGCTTGAATATCAAATCAATTATTAATAAACAATTAATTTATCACTGCTTCTCATTACTTTAATTACTCGATTCGTGAATTACTGTATGTTTCCAATTCGAAAATAATAGGCAAATTACATCTAACAAATTACATTGACAAAAGATTCAAAGTTTAACGTGGAATATATTCGAATCGAAGCATTAAAGAACTAATTATTATCCTAATATTCTCTACGATTAGATTAACGACTCGCAAACGTATATCGAAACAACCATTTATCGAAACAGATATCTCACGCGATTTAATCATTTAAAATGGGAATCGAAACGATAAAGAATTAATTATTAACTATTGTTTCACCGCAATATTTAAGGCAATAATCATTTTCTTAACGTTAAGATTCTCGAACGTATCTACACGTGTTAAATATTTCGTTAAGATAACGAATATATGTATATATAAGGACTTGTTAAGATAATAGAACTTTATATTGATGAACGACAAATATTACACCTTCGCTGTTCGGCATTGTAGCTATTCAATAATCATCTACATATTTGTACGCTATATCTCGCTCGATAAAGCTTTCCATCCCCGATAATAAATTCTGAGATACACACATAGATATATATATATATATATATATATATATATATATATGGGAGGGTTTACGGCTTTCTATACATATGTGCGAGGACTAAAAAGAAGTGCCAGAGTACCTTTTTGTTGGCGAAGGGTTCGACGGGAAGTGGACCAAGGCAAGTGCCGAAAGTGGCGGGAGACGACGGGAGGAAGAAAAGCGGTGCATTCGATCGTAAAAACTTCTCGACGCCGCTTTGATTTCCCCTTTCGTAGAACGCGGCACATTTTCCGGAACGATTGAACGGTCTCGAGATCGGCGAGAGCTTACGCACGTCTGAATATTTAATAAAGGAATTTGGCGAAGGCATCGCGCCGTTGCGCCTTTAGAAATCGGTTACCGGAAATTGCAGTAGCGTCTGCCGTGCATCGTTACTTTGAGTATTATATTTACACCATGCCGCATATACGCGACGCCTGTATAAGAGGAGAGAGAGAAAGAGAGAGAGAGAGAGAGAAAAGCAAAGATATATCGAACCATTGGCAAGCGAGAACGCGATAGCTGTCTTTAACGATCGACTTATACCTACACCAGCGTCGGTTTAGTTTTACAAATATAACACGGATCGCGCGAGACTGCATCGCGAGAAAGGAGGCTGCGACGAACGAAGCGAACGACACGAACAACATGGTCCTCGTCTCGTTATCGGTGACGGCAACGACGTCGGCCGATCCGGTCAGAGCGAAACCGGACGAGCGATTAAAACGCCGCGTCTCATCTCATCTCGTCTCGTCTCGTCTCGTCTCGTTTCGCCTCGTCTCGCCATACCGGCAGATAGCGGAGGTCCGAGAGCTTCCCGAGGGTTAATTAAAACCTCTCTAATTATTTATAAACAGTCATTTCTTTTTGCCGCCTGATAATAAACGCGTAATGTCTACACTGTCAGAGGATTGGTTGACGCGCGCAAACGGCATCGCCCGATTGGTCGAGGCACTCGACGATCGTCGAGTCCGCGCGGACTCGGACCCTCGGCCGTCCTCGTCGCACCCACGATTCTTCGCACCATTCCGGCATCGCTCTCCCTTTCGCTCTCACGTCCGCCGCTGCCGCCGCCGTTGCCCGTCGCCGCGCTCGTTCGAGCGCTCGAGCGAGCTCGGGGTCTACCGGCGCGTAATCTGTAAATCCTCGAGAGTGGAGAGAGAGAGAGAGAGAGAGAGAGAGAGAAAACGGCCAAGTCCGGTAAGTTGCTCGAACGGAATCCTCGTTCTCTTACTTCTCTCTTCACCTCCTCCTTCTGCCGCCTCTTACTTCCTTCCTTCGCGGCGCGCAACTCCGTTTTCGTGTCCCGCTGTGTGGTGGTGTGGCGGCGGCGCATCCTTCCGTCCTTCCGTCGCGCTTCGCGACTGACCCTCTTCACTTCATCCGCCGGGAGCATGACTCTCCCCCACCGCTCGCACCCTATCTCTCGACTCCGAGAATCGGTGGTGGTGCCCACTCCAAGTAGGAGAAAGTAGGGGATTTCTTTCAGCGCCGACAAAAAACCTCGCCTCGCTGCCCAATATTGATTCGCGCTCTAATCCCTCGAGAAGAAGAAAGAGTGAGAGACTTTCTGTATTCCTCTTCCCTTTCGAGATGTAAAGAGTTTCCCCTCTCTTCCTTCCGTCCTCTCCTCCTTTGATTTTCCGTCGTCGTCTCTGTTACTCACCGTCGTCATCGCCGTCTTCTTACGTCGTCGACAAAATAAACCGTCGTCGATGGGCTGTGGTATAAGTAATAACATCGTTGGAAAGATGGAGAGAAAAAGAGAGAGAGAGAGAGAGATGATATCGGGAGAACGGCATCTGGCAAAAGGACGTGTGCAACGATGAGGGGTCTGCCGGGGGGGAAATACAACGCCGTAATTTAGTAGTTATGGATACGGTCCGATATCCAAACCCGACGACCTTAATTCGATAGGATCGCGGAGGCCGGACTTTTTCAATTAGTGCCATATCCCTTTGTTCTGTCCGAATATTTATTTCGCTTTTATTTCCATTCACTTCGCCGCGATATTCCTTTTCATGTTATTCGTTAGCCGAGGAAAAATAATGACTTTTCATTCTGCACTTGAGATTTTATGACATCTAGGTAGATCTCTTGTCGCATTGTAGTTTGCTCGAGACGAATTTTTCGAACATTATCAAATAAAAAATGTATTATGTATATATATATATATTTTAATTTACTCGCGTTTTTTAACAAATTGTCGTTCTCTTCCGTATTTCACAAGGATTATACTGAAATACGACTTGCAGATACACTTGTATTTTCTGACGTACTTATTGTCAGTATAATGCTCGGCAACGATTGCGTTGGTCTAGAAAAGCGAGACGATACAAATTGCGCGGTTCAATTGAATAATCCACGTGGATGGCATTCCTCTTCCGTGGTAGCTTCGTTCGTCGTAACTCGGGCCTGGTAATACAAATTTAAGGAAACACTCGCGGCGTCTCATCGTTGAGAGACGAAGAGGAGAAACGAGCGAGGTAGGGAAACGGAAGCAGAGAGGTAAGAAAAAAAAGGAAGGAATAAAGGGGAAATGGAAAAGGATCGTGTGCGCGCTAGCAATGAAAAATAATAGCGAGGCACCGCCCTCGTTTCCCTCTTACACTCCGACGAGGAAAAAACCAAGAGTGCGGGAGAGACGGAGAGTGGAAGAAAAGCTCGGCGCCGCGCCCTTTAATCTTCGCCTTTAAGTCACGAACCGTTTCGCGACTTTAGCGCGAAATGAAAAATTCATTTCCACTGAGACGATGACACGAGATACGCCACCTCTCTTTCTCTCTCTCTTCTTCTTATTCTCGCTCGTAGCTACGTTTTTCCAGTCACTTCTTAATGTTCCGCCCATCACTATCGTGGAATTCATTACGGCAGAGTCGCGAGAGCATGAACGTTCATTTCGAAACCGTTCGATTCGCGTAATTCACCCAAGTTCGATTCCGTGCAAGCGAACCTCTCATTCTTTACCTCTCGAGAAAGCGATAATGGCTCACATTCGCCGTGAAAAATTGTCCGAAAAAAATCTTGTGAGAAATGCCTGAAGTGACGCCGAGAAGAGCGATTCGTTGGAAAAAATTTAGACATTTAGTAAATAGAGATTGAAAGGGTTACGTTCCACCTTTCTTTCCTCGTGACCGCCTTACGTAAGAGAGCTGACATTAATTATTTCCCGCGAAAGCGCGATTACGCGCTGCCTCGTGCCTCGCGATTTTATCAGGTATCGTGGCCTGCTAGGATCGCTATATTTTTCTCGACACGACCCGCTCTTTCATCGTGCGCACACGTCGCGATTTGCATGCGACGGACGGCGTTATGCGCCAGATAACGAGCGCATTGCACCCGGCGGTGCATACGCGAGCATTAATATACGCGCGGTCGGGCGATACGCGGCGCGCATAGAGGTCGATTCGTGCTGATTTTTGCGCGGAGAAATATTTAACACGTAGAGAGAAAAAGAGATCCATATATTTATATGGACGCGCGTGCACGCGTGACACAGTTACTTTTGATCGAATCGCACTTGCTTATCGCGAAATCTCGTTAATAACATTCCTTTCTACTGTCGAGGCATGAGACGAGAAAAAAAAATGTAGCGAAAGAATAGAGTAAAATAAAATAGTTTGCGATAGAAAGTAAGAAAAAAGAGATATAATTCTCTTTAATATACAATATGCAAGAGAGAAAAAAGATTTAGATATGGATACATTTTCACACACCGGCTTTACTGTTAAACGAATATACATAAAAATGTATTCAAGGATGAGTAATAAAGCGCAGGTAAATGAAATAATAATAACGTACAGGATACAGCATTATTTATGCTAATAAGTAAATTAATTATAAGAAGAGAGAATGTGAAAGAGAGAGAGGGTTGTAATATCGAGAGAAACAACTAACAATCGTGTCAGAGAGGCGAAATAATTAGTACCGGTCGGAACTCCCCCTCCCCACCACTCCCCCCATCACGATCGTTCGCTTCGCGTTGCACGCTCGCACGGTGTTGTCTTATGCAGATGCAGATCCAGGCGGAACGTATTAACGTCAGGTACCTACAAACTTGCCCTCGCCACCGCGCGCGTACCTTCGCGCGTGCATATGGCTTTAATGGATGTAATACATAACCGCGCGCACGGTGAGAGAGTATCGATACGTAGGTATATATGTATCTATACGTGCACACACGTGTATGTGTGTGTGTATGTTTGTACAAGTGTATATACATCTTTGACGTTTCTCTAATAACTCGGCGAGCGGGAGAAGGGGGGGGAGGGGGTATATCTCGGCTCTCGGTCGTGTAAAACGATTGCTTGGTCGGATCGCTGGAGGCGGCTGGAATCGAACGGACCGACCGGCGGACCGTTTAATTTACAGGTTACGAGCCACAGCGCTGTACTTACTAAATTTCACGGATCATTAGTAGCCGAGTTATAATTAGGAGGTGATTCTCGACGAGCGCTGAGCAGCGCATGTTATTATTAGCTCCGATAGGTACACACGTGCGTTCGCGTTCGTGCCGCGCGTACGTGATTTCATCGCGTAAACTCGATACCGGGATCGTCGAGATGTGTCTCGGAAAGCGGCGCGAATTAAAGGAAGGGAGTACCTCCGGCTATAAGATGATAGTTATTACGTGGCGAAGCGAGTCTTATCCTCTCTCTCTCTCTCTCTCTCTCTCGCGTTTCCATTGCGCGAGCCATCCTCCTTGCTTGCGGTTAACCCGGATCTTACGCCACTCTCACGCCGGCCGTCGTCCTGAAAACTACTTCTAAACGCGAGGGTGTATACGCCGGTATCGAATTTCGATTCTGATGCTCGATTGCCTGTACGCTTCCCAACTTGGCGGCTCGAGTTTCTCGAAGATCTCTCGTTATTTACTGTCATCCGGTCCGGCTACTTCTTCCCTCTGTCTCCGTCTCTCACGCACGTGACGGGTCGACCGGACAACAGATACCTAGCGGGAGAAACCGAGAATGACCCTTGAGAAATAAGAGACTCGGTCGAAAGCTGTTCTCACTCTTGTGCAGATGTCAAATTATCATTAACCTAATGGAACATTTTCGGAAGAACTGACGGAACATAATTTTATAAAAGATTTATACGTATTTCTAATACGTGTAATGATCGTTTATGAAAAGACGTTTATAAAAAGAAACAATGGACCTTCCGAATTGCGTACTTTACGAGCAACGATGTAAATCTCGCGGCATTTTAACGGCATTTCTCGAGAGATCGTTTGGAGTATCGCACCTAAACTCTTCGGCAATGCGTTTTAACGGCAATTTATCGAAGCTCCCACATCGAAACGCGTTATGCATCAGCGGAGCCACTCTTCCCTCCTCCCGCTTGATCGAAGATAAACGGCGCATTGTCTCGGTATACTCTGGCCGGAACGTCGGCCGCGTCGCTGCTCGAAGGAGGTAACGACGATCGTTCTTATGGGGCGCACCCCCGCATGCAAATGGACGAAGCGTGCAAGTGTGCACCGGATAGGCCATTATGCTCGCTCGAAGGACTTGCCGGTCCGTAGTCTATGCCTATGCCAGCTCCGTATTATTATTTCGAGTGACAAGCCATTGTCGCGACGAGAGCGGACGTTTCCCGATCGTTATCGTGGAGCGAAAGTGCCACCGACAAGCAGGCAGTCGTTGTCTTCCGTAGAAAGTCAGTAGCGCGTTAAACAGTCCTCGTCATCCCGTAAGAATACAGATGTTTCATTAGCTTTTAACAAATTTCTTATTTGCAAATAATTTTTCGTTCTACTCGTTGTTATTTTGTTTTCGCGATACAACGTCCGGGAAAATTGCCGGACATTCGAGTTGATATATTGTCTACCCGGTGAAAAAAAAAATCCCTACTGCGAAATGGCCCTTCTTGCGGTTGAACAGGTGATACATTATCCCGACCATGTGACGCAACACTTGTTTCGACTTGGCGAGGGTCTGTCGAGCGAGCGCCTTTGAGGAACCGCGCGTCGTCGTGTAAAAGGGAAGCAAAGTGCACTGCAAAGTGCATTTGAAAAAAAGATGAACAATCCGTTAAAAGATAGTAAATAGACGGTCGTCGAAAAAAAAAAGGAAGAGAAAAAGAAAGAACAGGTGGGAAAAAGACTTGAAGAAAAAAAAAAAGCTGTAAATTAGCAGGCTTATACGTTAGTCGGCAGCGCCCATTACCCGCTAACATAGCGGGTTGTTATTAAGTCACCGGCCGTCGCCGATGCGATGGTTACGGACGACCACCGCTGCTCTTGTGGATAATAATGACGCCACGACGCGTGGATCGGGATAATAATAACGCAATAGACGGTACGATGGTTAATCGGGGGAAAAGTAAGAGCGTGCTAGACGAGGGGCGAGCTGGAATCGCGTCGCTAACGAAACGTCGAACCGCATATATCACGACGTGGATCGGGATAATAATAACGCAATAGACGGTACGATGGTTAATCGGGGGAAAAGTAAGAGCGTGCTAGACGAGGGGCGAGCTGGAATCGCGTCGCTAACGAAACGTCGAACCGCATATAGTGAAGTCGATAGTTCGAGAGAGGATGAAGGGGAAGACCGGTGCTCGATGACGCGGCATTCACGTCCCCCCGATCGGGGCGATTTGTTTACTTCGTAAATACGAGACGGTTCGAAGAGGGTTCGCCGGCTGTCGTACAGAGACGCTCGTTTGCGATTTTACAAGTGCTAATTGCCAATGCTGGTTGCTAAAACTTCATGAGAGAGCATACAGAGAATATTCATATTATAAGAATAAAAAAGAAATTACACACACAACACACAGACGCATTCTGTCTAGTCTTAAAATAATTTTCATTGACGAAAAAATTGACTTTAAGTATATCGATTAAAAAATATGTATCAAATACAGTTCCCAAATTGGTTAGCTTGTATGATGAATAACTATATTTGGTTGTTTGGCTTTGAATTTTGATTAAAGAATCTGCGTAAAGCACGAACCCGATTTTATGACCACGCACGTTACTTTAATCAACATGTACACGATATCAAACGTTCAAACTTTTAATTACGCATATACGCGCTTATACATCGTGACGCGTATGTCGTATAACGAGTTATAACATCAGTGGATACAGACTGTTTAATGGGAATAATCATCGATAAACGACCGTGGTCGTCGTATGAGATTTCAACGTCGTAACGGCGGATACAAGCGGTTAACATCGACAGACCGCCCCCGAACGATGCAGCTTTCGAACGAATAATTATTCGTCACGCATGCCCGATTACATTAATCGTCTCGTGCCTCACGCCTCACGGCTTTTGACCGGCTTACGACCTCGTCGTATACACGGACCGAAGGAGTATGTCTCTCGAGTTCGAATCGCGAAAGCGGATTACGTACTCCCGGGGCTATACATAATTCGTACCCACGACTGTCTCGGCTAAGCCACATTATATTCGCGTATCTTGTTCGAGGAGATAACTTGTGGCGTTTTTGGTATCACAGTGAGCACTCTCTTTCTCTCTCTTTCATCGGTAATCACAAGCTGTAACATACGCGACGAACGATCTCTGGGATAAACTCGAAGTCTCTGCATACCAATGGCAGGTCGCCTATTCGCCACCGCCGTCGCCGCCTCAATTGCGTCTAATTAGCCGCTCGGCCGCGCGCGGAATTGAATCTCAATCGTTGTAATTCGCCGATTCGCTTCGTGCGTGCGTGCAACGCTCGCCATACGAAAGTGCCGCGGATGGCGAAGGGAGAGAAGATGTAACACGAAGAAGGACGAACGCGAGAGCGAACGGAATGAAACGGGGGGATGGAGGAACGACGGAGAAGAAGCGATGATTCTCGTCATTGCCTCGCCGGCCTTTTACGGTTTCCCCTTCGGCATGGGTCGTTACAGTCGCGATTGCGATTGCGCCGCGGGACTCTGGTTGCGAGCGAGCGCGGCCCGTAATCGCGAGCCTCGGTTAATTAAACGTCGACGAGCGATTGTTAACGATCCGCCGCGCCTCGTCGTTAAAGATCGCGCTGGAATCTCTCGAAGCGTGTCAGGGCTGCCGCGTCCGATCGACGTTCGACGAAGCAGTTTCGTCGTCGTTTGTATTAACGCGCTCGTAAACGCGTCCAACGCGCCAAAAAGCGATACGATTAATTCGATACGGATATAACTTTGTTAGGTCGCGAGATCCGTGGACGAGATTTCTCGAAATCGAAATCGACCTCCATCGGTCAATAAAAAAGCAGCTTTCGAGGAAGGGGGGGACGGGGGGATGTCGGAGGACAGGTCACCGGACCGGACGATGCGCGTGGAACGCGAACCTAATCTCGGTAACAACAGTAACGGAGACAACAAAGGGCAACGGAGGCAGGGATAGATGGTCCCGGCGACGCAACGGGTTCGTGGATGGATTTATTTAAGGGCGTGTATTCGGCGGAAGATACAATAGCGAAACGACACGACGTTGTGTGTAAAGGGAAAGGCGAAAGAGATGAAGAGATAGAGAGAGAAAGAGGAAACTACAAGGGGACAATCGGTGGAGCATTGGATCGTGTCCGTACGTGAAGGTTTATAGCCGACATCTGCGGCCAGTTTTGACCCCCCGTTGGCGTGACGAAACGCCGAACGGCACATAGGGTAAGGGCGATTTAAGGGCACTAACTGGCTGTGGGGTGAGCGTCGCACTGTCACCGTCGCCCTTAGCTGCTGCTGAAGAGTTGGAGAGGATACGGCAGCGGCGTGGCGACCCACACGGGAGAGCTACGCGGCAAATCGACCGTTAAAAACCTTCCATGGTCTCCGGGTATAATTCTGTTAGTCGTTCGACTCCCTTCCCCTGCTTCGTTCAGCCGCAGCGCGACGACCGTGACGATCGTGACTGCCGTGACGAAATCGCCCTCTTTGCCGTCACCACGTCGTCGTTCTCGTCGTCGTCGTCGTAGTCGTCGTCGTCCTCGTCCTCGACGTGTCCCCGCTCGTTTCTCTCGACTCGAGTGTGTATATAAACGACGCGACTGCCCATTCGTTTTCCGCGCGAGAAACCAGACTTCCTCTCTAGTGACGCTTAGCTTTCCGCATACGTTGAAATTTTGAGGATATATACAGAGTTCTCCAGTCGACAAGTTTTCCCATATATACGCTTGGGTAAAAATATTTTAAATTCGATAAAGCTATAATTATAAGTTGACTTTTCAGAAATATCTCGATACCTTGGAGATATCTAAAACCATCTACGAGAGCTTGCAACATTGGCATCAATGTTACAAATTGGGAATTATCCGAGAAAAATCGGTTGCTATACTGTTTAACAATGTACAATGAACTCGATATAGCTATCTTAACGGAGAATCTTAAATTATCTCACGACGCTAATATTTCGTTAGTTAATTTAACCTTTCGCGACTGACCTAAAATCGAATTTGAAGCCAAGCCGCGCGACGTCCATTTTAATTAATTAAGTTTCGCTCAAATTTAAACGGGTTCTATTACGTGTTTAGCCACGGGCGCCTCAGTCGCGGCTATATAATGATGCTTTTTTCGCGCTGACATTAATATCGCGCTCTGTAATTTCTTCTTCCTGCCGCTATTAAAGTTGAAACGACGGCGAATTTTTCTCTTTTTCTACTCTTTTTCCCCTTGCTCTCTCTTTCTTTTTTTTTTTTTTTTTTTTTTTTGGTTACCGAGAGAGAGAGGATACACTTTGTTCCTCTACAAAAGGTTTCAATTAAAGAAGTTACTCGGCGCGGTGAAAAATGTCTAGTCGCGGTTACGCGTCTAGCTTTACAAATGTGCATTACGCGTGGTACGCGGCTCTCTGCGAGTGCATGGCAAATGCACACCGGCGATGCACACTGAGAGACCACTATATTCGAGCACGCGTTACACGCTGCGAGTACACGTGTATCACGTCCTGTATGCGGTGGGATGTGGGCCAATGGCGTCGGGCACAAGGGCGATGTTATTTGATTATCGCGCCCTCGGCGTTGCTTGCTCCGCGCCATACTCGGCTAAACAAAGGACGCGACGAACGACGAGAAATCATTACAGAGTACAAACTCATGTCCAAGGTAGCCGTCCTTGCGCCGATGTAAAATGCATTCCTGGCGCGTCGCGCTGCAAAGTGCACGACGTTTGCATCGGCAAGCAACCTTCCGTCTACGTATTGAATTTCTCATCGCGGAAGACGAAATAAAAACGCGATCGATAGCTCATTGGATCATATTAGACGTCCAAAGTCCTATTACGTCAACTATTATGGCCTCGATCGAGAATGAAAATTAATGGCCGAAGTTTGCTCGGCAAATTTCGCCGCTTCTTAAAGTAATCGAGCAAAGAAGAGACATTCCCACGCCAGTGCGCCGCGCGCTGTAAAGCAGGTAATAATGCCTGGCTTGTCCAGTCTCATTAATTAATCCTCCACCATGGAGGAGGAAAAAGAAACATCGACGAGGCGAGGCGAGGCGAGGCGAGGCGAGGCGAACAGACGGAGGGAAAAGAGCGAGAAAGAGGGAGGGAGAGAGAGGGAGGGAGAGAGAGAGAGAGGAAGATGGAACGATCTGCCTGCGCTTCCTCGGGATATCTGGTCGGGCCTGATCCATAAATACACTTCACCGTGTTAATTCCGTGTGCCGACCAAGGGGCCGAGCAACTACCGGTATTAACCGAGTCCACGACACGCGGTTACCCCACGAAGAGTAGTTGGAAGATGCGCAGTGGCGGCCGAGGGGGGAACAGCGGTGAGAGAGGGGGGGGGGGATAATCTCGAG